>NC_080021.1:81390811-81693103 GCF_030020395.1 Manis pentadactyla | reverse complement strand
GTGAGAAAGGACCAAGTGATCAGGAGACAGGTTAGGCAGAAATTGTGGACTAGGGAGAGGCTTACACCCCATCTGGAAACAAGTGCAAGCAGATGCTTTATAACCTGAAACTGCTCAGTTAACGATCCAGAATGTGAGTATCTTCATCGGGATTATTATTTTTTTAATAGAAATTGTTTAATTCTGCTTTGCTTCAAATATAATTCTGGCTGGAGAGATGAGTATGAAAATGTCCCTCCTTTGTCTTACCATGTTCACCTTTTGGAGTGGTATAACTACAGAGGCTCTGTGGTCAGCTAAAGGGCATGAGTCACAAGAAGGGCCCCTGCCTGGGAGGGGAGGCCTAACCATGTCTGCGGCACATGGCTTGCCCCCAGCAGCCACTGGTGCTTTTTCATTTCCTCGTTTGTGCCAGGGTGCTGTCGTGAGGATTAAGTGAGAAAATCCAGGTAAATGCTTAAAGAGGCAAAGAACAGAGCGAGCATCCAATAATATCAGCTGCTATAATTTTACTGTTAGTGTTATTAGTATTGTTAATATTGAAAATTGAGGCAGTGCCCTCTGCTAGGCCTTGTGGGGAAAAACTCAAGTCAGTCTTTGTAAGTGATGGACAGAAACACCGAGAGTCTGGAAAGCACTCTCCAGAGAGCGTATGGATGCCTTATCAGTTTTTATTTTGAATGAAGCTCGTTAACTGGAGGTCTGCCACAGAATCTTGCTAATGTCTGACACATTTGCGGAGAAGGGCAGCAATCATACTTCAGGTGGATAAAGAACAAAACTCCCAAGAAGATGCCATAATATGTTTTTGATGGCAAAAAAGTATGTTTTAAACTGAATATTAGCTGCAGTGGTATTTTACTTCTGTGAAATGCTTTCTTCTAAAAGATGATCACCTGATTGAAAAGTAAACAAGCACTGTGGGAACCTTTAAAATGAACAACTTTAACTTAGAAGTAAAACTGATCATCAGTGCATCCGTATTACATCTGTTTCTCAATCTCTCTGCATCATATCATTACAATGCTAGGATGTTTGTGGTCCCCCCTACCCCCTGGTGAGAATCTTTTCAAATTGTCACAATTATTTTGGCCCTTATTTTGGTCATAACCCATTTATCACATCAAATAGAATAACCACAAAGTAAAATCATGGGTACTAATCAGAAAAAAATGACCATGGAAAAAAATGTACTTCGGGTAGAAGGTACTGGCTTTGAGCTCAGATTCTTTTTTTTTTTCTTCTTTTGCGGAAAGCAAAAACCATAAAATTAAGGAACCCACAAATCAATCAAACTGCAAAACTAAATTACTGTGCATCTAAAGCATTGTGTTTTAAGCACTACAAATGAAGAGAGCAGCAGGAAAATATAAGCATTCAACATCTACACAGATCCCCAATGCAAATGATAAGGTTGACAGGGAGCTCTTAATTTTCTCAGAACTGTAGAGATTACAGCTTAGCCACAGATGACCTTGAAGTGACAAAATACTTTATGATCCTTGTTCACTAAAGTTCACTGACTCACACACATGATGCACAATGGCAGCATTGAATAGGCAGTATTAAGACCACATAGTTGATGTGAAATAAAACCACTCATCTGTGAAGGTTTTTACTTTAGCTTCTCCCTGCCCTTTGTTGGACCATTTGATTGTCATCCTAAACTTCAAAGCTGTATTGCAGAGTTTTCACCGCTGCTAAAGAAGATTCATGGAACTAGGCTCTGATCCTGTCAAAGGCAGTATATATGTACATTGAGAACATAAAATTGTTGCAACAAAGAAAAATGTCACAGATTTACAAGGGATCAAATTTACAAGGTGGCACATTGATGTGCATGGGTTTCGCCTTGTAAGCCTCTGATCAAAAAGCTAGTATGAAAAGAAGAGAAATCTGTCCTTGATGGTTTTTGGACAAAATATCACTTCCCCTTGGAAGGTAGTCATGATCCCTGCACCCTCATCTTCCCAGTGAGGATGGGGCTGCACCCAGGTTAAGGGCGTAGCTCCGAAATTATGCTCAGTGTTCTTGGAACTTCCACACAAATTCTAGTGCATGCAATCAATCAAAAATCATAAACCTTTCTAAAGTTTGGAGAATGAGGGAAATAAAATTTGGTTTATTAAACTAAGTGTCCATATTGATAGCATCCCATAAAAAGAAGCATTTATGATCCCTCTACTGAAATCTTTTCCAAGAACAAGGACAATACAATGTATTATGGACAGAGAAAGGAACATTCAATTGAATTCAGAATTTAACTATGAAAGACGGAGAATTATGTCTGGAAATGTCATTTTTTTATAGGAGTTCTAAACAAAATATGTGACTTGAAAACATCATTTTGGCTGTAATGGAACTAGAAATGATTTCATCAAGTCAGTAAAATAATGAAGACAGCCATGGAGTGGCTGAGGGAAATGGGGAGATTCACTGGTATCCACAGACTCACTGAAATTATATATGCATGTAGTAAAATGAGATTTAATGGAAAAAGTGAAAGTTGTGACTATCCTTTCAAATTAATTGTGAAATTATCATCATAGCATACTGTAACAGGTATAAAATAAGCAAAATTTTGATATTTTGTGCATTACTTAAAATATACACCATAGTAAAATTCATTTTTTCATTTCATTTCATTTGACAAACATTTATTGGGCTCCTACGTGAGCCAGGTGCTATGCTAATCCTGAGGGATGAAAACATGATTGAAATTTGTGCTCTGTCGCTGAGGAGATCACTGACTAGAGAGGAAAAGAGATGCCGTCTGAATCTAAAAGGTCTATTTCAGTGCAGAGATGAAAGTACGTGAGAGGCTACAAGACCACCCGAGAGGGGCCTGTGGGGTGAAGCCACAGAGCTGAGGCTTCAATGCAGCCATCCTGGGAAAAATGACATCAGTGCAGCCTCCTGAAGCTGAGTGTCAGCCCACAGGCACAGGCAGCCTGGTATTGACAGGGGCTAGGAGTCCTCTCCTGAATCTACAGGGAAGCCCTGGGAGGGAGAAGGCACAGTAGAAGAAGTGAATAAGCCTTCATTATAAGAGGCCCACATTTGACCTTGTAAGGGTTGGGAGCCAGGGAGGGGCAGTGGCAGTGAAGGAACCTGATGCTTTAAATTACTGGTGCTCTTCAGTGTGTGCAGGACAGATCTGAGTGGTCAAGGACGGCAGCAAAATTCTAGAGGAACAGGGTCTAGGGTTTGAACTAGGCATCTGCTATTGAGGAAGGTATGAGGGAGTCTGACTTCTGGGGAAGGTTTTTGGCCTCATCTAACAGAGATAGTTTTGGAAAGCTGCAAATTAATTTTATAAGCCAAATCATGTTTTCCTACTGACAGTTTATTCATGTTTACACTAACTGCATTGATTTTTTAAAATTGGCACTGGCCCCTAAAGGATACAGCTTACAACGTAGTAAGAACCTTGACATTCAGTAGTCTTTAAAGCATTTTTTTTTGCTGCAGAAGTTTTCCCTAAAGATGATATGGAACATCAGTATGTAAAAGAGAAGGGCATGGAGTGGTGCTGGTTGAAGCACAACCTCACATCTCCATGGCTCTCTGGCCTGGAAACCTCAAGCCAGGGAACAGAATCTGAAACCCAACAAGGAGGTTTAACTTAATCATTTTACTGATGAGCAAACAAGGTGTCAGCCTGGGCAGGGGTCTTGTGTTCTGACTTGTGGTGTTGGACACAGATGGACTTGTTTCTTGGCTTTTCCATGGATGAACCTCTGAACTTGGAGAGGTCACTCTTCTCCTTTGCTTTTGTTGCCACATCTGTGAAGCTGAGAGCGATCTCCCTGCCTCTCAAAGCTGTTGAAGTTAAAGTGCCCTGTAAAATGTGTAGCCTATAAAAACAAAAACCTGCTACTGCTGTACCAGTAGCCTCAAATCTGTGGGATTTGATTGAGGATTTGTGAGGATTGAGCCTCAAAGAGGTGGGAGCAAAGCCCAGTGACCAGAGTCTCCCAGATGGCCAGGTGACCTGCCCAAGGGCCCCCAGGGAGGACGGAGGCGAGTAGGAGCATGGCTCTATGTGGGCCAACTACATGACAGGCAGGCCGGAAGGGGCACTCTCGGTTGGCATCTATAGCAAGTTCTTCTGTTCAGAGAACCCCTTGGTGAACCTACTCTACTGAAACAATCTGGCTTTTAAATAGGAAAGAGAAACACCTGGCACACTAAAACCACCATGCTTGACACACTTTGGCAAAGTGTGTAAGAAGGATGGACATGTAGCCAGACAGACACAGGCTCGAACCTCACTCCGTGATGACCTGCTTTGTTCCAACACCATCTGTTGGGAGAATGAGGATGCCCATAAAGGGCTTAATTCCCACCATGACTGGCCCCTGGTAAGTACCCAGTAAGTGCTAAGTAGAATGCCAGCTTTATGATCTTCTACTTGTACAACATCATGCAAGTCATCACACATGGAGCTATTTTTCCATTAGTGTTCCCCTGTCTTCTTTGGGGAACACAGCAGTATTACAATGTACTCTCAGAGCATCACCATCCGTTACAGACCAATGAGGAGGTTGGACACCAAAGGAGGGAGTGCGTAAAGTTTCACACAGAACAGCGACAATACACAAGTTTAAAACAGAAGTGGCACTCTCTATGAAATATCCTAGGAAGTGGACAGTAGTCCTGCTTACATACGAGGCTAAATGCCAATAAAGGGGCTATTAAGTAGCTTAAAATACAAGAATGCTTCAGAGAGCATTTCAAATCCAGGCTTCAATAGCCTTAAAAAGGAGAGATCAATCAGATGCACATGTCTAATAATTATAAAGTGCTTCAAAACACAGTTGTATTTAAGATTAATAAGATATACTGCAAACATATATAATGTCAAGTATCCTTAATAAGATACAATGAGAAAGCCTAAAATGCTATAAAAAGTCTTCAGGTAATCTTTTAATTTCCTATGTCTTAGTGGGAGATTTAAAATCATGTTTTCATGTAATTTTTCTCAACCACACTTAGCATCCCTTCATCAAATGCTTGGCAATCAAAGGATCTTAAGAATAAGAGGGAGATACTGTCAAAGGCTCCAGAGGAGGCCACTCACTTTGGCCTGGCCCTCCTGGAGACTACTCTGGGAGGGCTGAAGATCTACCTCAGCTATGAACATGAGCACTGTACGCAGCTGATGAATACCAGCGTAGTGCGCGAGTCCACATGTGCACACAGGGAGCACTCAAGGAATGCAGTGAGGACACTGCAGCAACAGGAGAGCAGAATGCAGCATGTTACATAACAGGGACGAGTCCTGCGGAAGGGTCAAAGCAGAGAAAACCCGCATCTGGTCGGGGACATAGGGAACATAGTCTTCAAATGCTTTATAAATAAATATGCCAGGTGCATTCCAGGAGACTGCATTGTGCTTTCTATAAATTCCTAATGTGAAACTTTTTCAGCACCGAATTCAACAAATGCATGTTATCTTTCTGCTGCATGACAAACCAATGGTCAAAATCTTAAATTAAATCTATGAGGGTATCAGCTCTTTAAGATTTTGTGGTTGATTAAACAGTATGACCAAAAAAGGTGGGGGGTTTGAAAATAAAGCATGAAATGTTGAATTACAAATAAAACTAGGAGAGTAAAAGAAAATGAAGCCTTGCTTTTCATCCTATTTTTGCTGACTGAAGCCAGGTTAGGAGCAAGGACACTGAGGCTGGAAGAGAGGCAGAGAAGGCAGTGGGCCAGAGAGGAGAGTCATGGATCAGTCCAGCTCTGACTGCCCCAGTCCCTGCAGCTTCCTGTGACCAGGGCTGGCCATGCTGACATACTCTGTAAGACTTGTCTGGTTGGAGGCCTGGGAGTGCAGAGGGCAGAAGCTAACACCTGCAACCGCTGTGCTTATAGAATCTAATGCTACTGGGTGTGCATGTTTACCACAATTCTAGCAAGGACATATAAAAACTTCACTGGCATGTGAGAAGATCCTCTTGGGAAGCAGGTGAAGAGTGAAGCTTCACAACCCTCTCTTTACCTGGGACATGGAAAGTGGTGAGATACACAAGGTGCTAATAAGCTTTTCAGTGAAAAGTCATGTTTTTAAAAATTGAGATTCAAGTTTGGTGCTAACTGGATGGAAGTTAAGCATATGAATCATGTAAAATCACTTAAAATTTGAAGCTCTGACACAATTCTCCAGACAAATGCCATGCAAGTGATGATGCTTGAAAATTATCTATCTCTTAAGTGAGGTACACACCATCAATATATTCCACTACCTCCTTTCTTCCTCCACTATGTGAGACTCCAAAGTCAGCCAGCAAGGCCTTGGTCACCAGCACCTTCAGAGGCATCTCAGGAGAGAGCCTGGGGGACTTCTGAGAGTACAAAATAGACCAATAGTTCAAATACAGTTTAGTAATGGAATCTTCCATGTCACAGATCCCAACTACCATTGAATTAACCATACTATCCTTTCATGTAACCATGGCTTCAGTTCTACCTAATATCCACAAATATAAGCTTTTATCTCTTGGCAAGAATAACTGAGAATGTCGGTGTCTTGGGGGCAGGAAAGGTTTCTTGTCTCCATTAAATCCATAGGTGTGCTAGGCATGGGATGGAGTTAATGTACAGGACACGAGGCCTGGGTGAGTGTGAACGGTAGGAATGGCTATGTTCGTTCCCTATTCTTCCTCAGCTCTGACATGTCCACTTGTGGTATCTCCCCCAAGCTGCAGAATTAAGGCAATTACTGAACTTGGAGCCAATCACAAATAATTGAGTTTTTGAATGCTGAACCTGTAAATCTCTAGGGAATACTGAATTTGAGCTTAAAAACATAAATGAATCTAAACTGAATTTTGTAAATAAAACTGCATTTCAAATGCAGGTGAGGAGTCCAGATTTAAAGAGCCATTGGATAAAGCTGATGATGCCTCAGTTACTCCCTACTTTAGCTAGTTTAAAGGTTAAGTTCAACTCTTTTAATTGTCTATACCATAATGTTCAATTATAACCACCTCAATTTTTCCTTTTCTTTCCTTCCCTTTTCCTGACTTGCTCTTCTTCTTTTCTCCAGAAGCAGACCATGTCTTTCTCAGTCAGCGGCCCTGCTGACCCTATGTTGCCATGTTTTATTTCTGTAGATGCTGCTACCGGAGCCTATAAAAAGGCAGGTGAAAAACCTACAAAGGGACTTTCCTTTATCTGCTCATAAAGCCTTTCAGTCTGCAAATGACTCTTTATCCTCCATAGTTTGCTAGATTTTGTGCTGGTTTCTAAAGATACAGAGTTAAAACATAATTCCTACCCTCCCAATTGCTTATAATCTATTAGAAAAAGGCAGAAGTGATTTATTGTACCATAAATCAGATTATAGTAAGTACTCCTTATATACTCAGAGATGGAAAAAGTCCATGATTTCCACCTACAGCCATAGGAACAACAGGTACATAGAACATAAATTCTGAATAAATGGAGATTTAGGGATAAGGAAAGTCTTCACACAGCAGAGGAAATCTGAATTGGGCTTCACAGATGAGTGGGATTTTGATCGAGTTTCTGTTTGTGGTTCTTGCTGTCAGTGGATCCATCTTCTGGAGGAGATGCTGGTATTTTCCTCTTGATTATGTTTCCTCTAAGTCTATTCAGTTATCACTCTATTATGAATATTTAAGAACTGCCAACCGCTTTCCTATCTGTGCTGTCAAATAAAATTGTTATTTTCATGAGGGGCTTCCCAGGTTGGTAAACAACTTCATTCCCCTTCAGAGAGTTAGTCAGCTCAGAGAGGTGACAGTGCTAATCCCTGCAAAGCAATCTGGGATCACCTCTAAGATTTCAACCCCAGCCCGTCTCACAGTGTACTTTATGGGTGCCTGAAGTGGCTTGGTTGGCACTGTCTGTTATGCATCCTCTTGTCCTCTTGAACAACTGAGAGTCTGTATTCTTTAAATTAAGGAAATTTTTTTTTTTGAGAGGGCATCTCTCATATTTATTGATCAAATGGTTGTTAACAACAATAAAATTCTGTATAGGGAACTCAATGCACAATCATTAATCAACCCCAAGCCTAATTCTCAACAGTCTCCAATCTTCTGAAGCATAACGACAAAGTTCTTACATGGTGAACAAGTTCTTACATAGTGAATAAGTTCTTACATGGTGAACAGTGCAAGGGCAGTCATAACACAAAACTTTCGGTTTTGATCACGCATCACGAACTATAAACAATCAAGTCAGATATGATTATTCATTTGATTTTTATACTTGATTAATATGTGAATCCCACATTTCTCCCTTATTATTATTATTATTATTTTTAATAAAATGCTGAAGTGGTAGGTAGATGCAAGATAAAGGTAGAAAACATAATTTAGTGCTGTAAGAGGGCAAATGTAGATGATCAGGTCTGTGCCTATAGACTAAGTATTAATCCAAGCTAGATAAGGGTAACAAAACATCCATGGATGCAGAAGATTTCTCTCAAAACAGGGGGGTGAGGTTCTAAGCCTCACCTCTGTTGATCCCCAATTTCTCACCTGATGGCCCCCCTGTGACTGTGCCTGTCTTATGTTGTTCCTCCCATTAAGGGAAATTTTTAAAATGAATTTATCATATAATTTGAGAATCATATAAATGCTTAAAGCAAAGAATAATTTCAAGACTACTCATCAACGTCCATGGTATATATTGAATTGTGAAGAAATTTGTTGCATGAATTTGTTCAATGAAAGAATGGTAAAAAGTCTTGGACTTGGTTGAAAAAAGATTTTCTTTTCTTTAAAGGAAAAAGTAATTTTTGAAGTGGGCCTCAAAGCAACTCCTGGACTATGGGAACCCAGGAACGGTCAGGAATCCAGGTAAGCGGCAGCACATTAACTGTGGAGCCAGGTGTGCAGAGAACAAGAAAAGAGTAATGGATACTGAATTTGGATAACTGTGGAAACACCAGCTGAGAGGTGGCTTTAACTTGCCAGGCTCTAGAGTTTAAATCTGATAAAATAGGTAACTGGGAAAAAAAAACAGGGTTTTGGAGCAGGGAAACAACACAATGAAAATAGTGTTTGTAAAAGAATTTTCTGCTTACTAAATGGACTGGTCTGAGAGCAGAGACTAGAGGCAGGCCGACTAAGCATAAGGCTAAGTCATATTGGGCCTGTTTAGTGATGGAGAGATGTCATGAGGCATGAAGAAAAGCCAGCAGGGCTCAGTGCCTGGCAGGACATGTGTGGTCAGGAGCCAGGAGTTAGTCCATGGGACGTCCTTCCACTGGCTGCCATGAGAACTGTCTCTCTCTGACTGAGGATGATGCTGAGCTGTATTAAATGTGTCCTATAGAGAATTACACCCAAGAGACTCAGGAAAAAGCAAGAGTTATATTTCAGGACAATGACAGATCAGTGCTATGTGAATCTGTGTGAGAAACTACATCCAAACGCTACCCAGGTACGCATGGAGATGACTTTTATCCGAGGTGTCTAAGCCTGTTCGGGCCACCACAACACATATCACCACCTGAGCGGCATATAAATCATACACATTTATTTCTCACAGTCCTGGAGGCTGGAAGTCCAAGATAAAGGCACTAGCACGATAGTGCTGTGGCGAAGGCCCTCTTCTGGGCTGCAGACTTCCTGTGTACCTGCATGGCAGAAAAGGACAAGAGCTCCTTCTGGAGCCTCTTTTATAAAGGGCACTAAACCCATTCATGAGGGCTCTGCCTCATGACCCAGTCACTCCAAAGACCCCACCTCCTGACACCATCACACTAGGAGTTAGGGTTCCAACAAATGAATTAGAGGGAGGGGGCATGACCACTTGGACCACCGCACCAGGTTGTTGAAGAGCGAGACCTGTGTGTGGAGGATATGCCAGTGCTCAGTGATCATATGGTCCTGACGAGGGTCATGCCCCCTGAACTCCTCTGAGTAGCTGGAGCGCACACACACTTCCTCAGTCCACATTGAGTGATGGCAGTGGACACTGAACAGGCTGGAGAAGACAACAAGAAGGTCTTGATACTGCAGCTTCTCTCCTGGCACTGCTGCCATCCCTCTGCATCCGTCCTCCTCTAACAGGTGTGCTCTCACCGTCTCTTGACCTTTTGGTCTCCTCCCTTCTCTAATTGCCTGAAGACTTTCCATGGCTTCCAGAAGCCATTATAATAATCCATTAGACTTACAAGGTTTCTTGAACTTCCCCATTCCACCTTCCCCATCGCCCAATTTCCCCCAGCCGACTTTGCCATTCTGTTTATGACCTTGTCATCATAAAATCCACTGGTGTGAAAGCTCTGCGAAGTGCTGGCTAGAGGTGCCTGGAGTTGACTTGTGTCTGTTTCCAGCGGGTGTCTCATCATATGGCTGCCCTTTGGCATGAGGTTTAACCTGAGTCTTGTGTCCTCATCAACACAGTGACGATTCTAACACCGTCTCTGCAGGGAAGATGGAGGATGAGGTACGTGTGATGCTTACAGCACTGTTAGAGCAGGCCTTCCACAGTGCTGGCCTCAACGTTTTTGCTGATCTTTGTAAAAAAGCAAGGACTACACTGAGGATGAACTGATTTACATCATAATAGCCATTAATCATTAACAACAATAAACTATGCACCCATAGTAACTTACACAATCTGTCTTTCATTTGATGAAAAAAATACATTTCAAATATGCCTAACAACTTAATTGGTAATTTAACAATTGAAATTGTAACCAATCATGGCCTCTTGAGTCATAATAAATGTGTATTACATCCTCAAAAAATAGAATCATACTTTCTTTCTAAATTTAGGAGTATTTTATTTTAGAGAGGGGAATATCCCTATATCTATCCTTCCAGGAGCCTATCGGTTTTTGGGAATAAGAAGAAAAAAATAACTAGAATCCAAGCTGCTTTTCCCAGGGAATGCCCTCTCCTCTTCTTTTTAAAAAGCGGCAAGCAAGGTCAAAAGCCTGGCAGTTAGCCTTCGAGGTGGGTCTCATTACTTTGGCTCTCCCTGGCTCCCGAGGAAACCTTGCTCAAGGTCAGCGGGGACGGCTTGGAGGAGCTGCACCTGACCAAGCCAGTGGAACCTGAGCTCTGAGTCACTCGCTTGGCAAAGAGCTGATCTGGGGAAAGGCAGGAGTCAGAGATGCTGGAGGGAAAGGTTAGATGAGTCATGGACAAGGAACAAACCACTCTCTGTGGAGGACCAGCTTTAGGAAACACTGAAATGGAAAAAAAAGGTGTTTGTGGAAAACTAGCTCGTATTTTTGGTCAGGATCATTTAGCACACATGAAAATGTGCACAGACAGTTTTTGCTCCAATTTCTCAAGAACCTAAAACTCATACTTCACTTAAAAGAACAAAACTCCATCCCAAGGAAATTTTGAAAAAGGAAACTTTCCAAGACAAGCAGACTGTATCAATTACTTAAGTTGGATTATGATAACAAGAAACTAAAAACAAAAGGAACATTCTACCTTATTTCCTGAAATTGCAATCACGTGAATAATGCACAGAAACTGGTGATTGTGTATCCCTTTAAAGATGACTTATGCATGTTACACGGGTTTCGTGTTTGAAGTCACTTTCTGCCTTCATTTTCTTGTTTGGTTTCCTGAAACAAGGCAGCACTTTTAAAGAAGACCCACCTTGTACTTGAAAAACAAACATTAAATGCATGTATTAAGGAGTAGTGAAAAATGGTAATTATAGTAGTAATTATGAGGCTTTACCATCTTCATAAAGCTACTTATATGTAACTTAAGAGCTCAGAACAATTTTAATGAACTTTAAGTATAAAAATAGCCCAAAACAGTTGACAATATTTGAATAAGACAAAAACTATGCTTTTCAACATCTATGTATTTCAATGATCTTTAGAGCACTTTTTGTAATGTTTCTATTATATTTATAGGAAAACGTGTAAAAACAACTTTAAGTAACTTGCACACAGTGACCTGAAATTATGAGAATTAGAAACAGAGGCCAAGAGTGAGTGTCTGCAACCCAAGAGACATTGAACTAATGAGTTACATGGTTGAATCCTTTCTCATTTCCTGGTGTGAGACCTCGCTAAATCATAATAATGACAAATATGGACGAACTCAAGATGGTTATGCCTGTGAAGGTAACTTTCTTCTCCAGATAGCTGGTCTGGGAAGGAGAGGGGGTGGGGGCCTGCTCCTCTCGTGTTTCTGTGCTGGACCCGGCTCACCCACATCATCTGCCATGGAACCTTCCCCTAACCCCAGCTAGCTCACTGTAATTCTATGGCATATAGGTAACTGAGGCTTAGAGTAGTTAAGTCCACTTGCAGGGTAAGCAGGGCACCTAAAGTTATGCCTGTATCTCCTTGACCCTGGTACTAGGGTTGCAAATTCACCTGCTGTCCAGAGCCATCTGGGTGAGCATTAACACAGGGTGGCTGTATGTGAGGGAGCCGGAGTGTGGCAATCATGGGAGCGACTGTCAGGCCCCTGCTGCTGTGCACTTTAAAGTCCCATGTCCAAGAAAACCCTTCTCTTGTGGACAAACCCGGATGGGCGGGCTCCCAGAATAACACAGAGTGGTGAACACAGGCCCATTGGAGGCCTCCCCTTTAAATCCATCTGTGCTCAGGTGCGATTCTGCAAACTTGGGGCTGGGGATAAGAGACAATGAGTTCCTTCCAGCCAGCAGGAGCCCAAGGCTTTCACATCTGAACTTTTCATATTTGGGGTAGGAAGATAAGGTAATAAGGTGATGCACGATGGAGTCGGGGTATATCACCAAGGAGTGTTTTGGCTCTTTCTTTAATCCCTCTCTTTCTACAGATTGCAGAACTCCACCTGGCAGAGGAGGATTCTTATTCATCTGCCTGTTAGATTCTGAGGTTCCCAGGATGCAGTAACATAATGCTACACTAATGACCTATAAAATGCCTGGCGTACTAAATGGGCAGTACCACCTCGCATACATGTGGGAAAGGAGGCTCGAGAAATGCTGTCAATCAAATCAAAGCACATGGTCAGTCAGGAACATGGATGCTGAGGTTAAGACTTTGAGTTCTCAGGAAGGTTGATCTGTGTCATTCCCTGCATCACCGCAGACAGGAGCTACCTGGATGCCTGTCTCAATTTCCTACACATTCCCAGTCATTCCCAAGCTCCTCATCTGGTGATGCTGAGCTCTCAGCCCCTCTGTAAGGAGGAACCATCTGGGCCTTGACCACTGTTCTCCATTTGCTCAGCTCCCTCCTGGGAAGGTGAGAGCTTTGGAGGCCAGGAAGGAATTCTGGGAGCAGTGTGGGCAGGGGACAAAGTACTGGGCAGTGTCCTCCATGGAGTACACACATCCCCAGGTTGGCTAGTGGCCTCCCAACTCCTGCCCCACCCTGTTGATTTGTCCCTTGGCTGGCATTCAGGTTCTGCCCTCTTGACCTGGCCTCCCTTGGGAGGTCATCCTGCAAAGCTCTCTCACCCCCAAACTCCCAGGGCATCTCCTTCTGTACCCACACTCTTTGGACTGTCAGAAAACACCATCTCATTCCCCAAGCACAGACTGTATTTCTCACTGGAGTATAAAGATGATCATTTTTAAATACTGTCTTCAAATCCAGGTATTGTAAATACCTGATTACTGATTATTGACAAATATAACACAGCCTTTGAGAAATCATAACTAGTAGCAAATATGTAAGATGTATCATGGAAATCCTTGGAAACGCAAATTATAGTAGCTGTTATTTGGGGCCTGGCAGGGACCTCAAAGGCAGGGAACTCTTTCTTTTTGCCAGACAACAAAATATCTGAAACTTCAGTCTCTTTGTGTTAATGTAATAACGACACAGGTTTTCAGAGAGAATCAATACCTTCTGTTCAGATATTGATCAAAGCAAAGCAATATACTTACTTGAAAGAGGAATCAGTATTTTGAGGATGGTAGGCGGAAGTCACAGGGGATCCTCCCTATCTTAAGGTACTCTCTGCAGTATGAAATATCTAAAAACAGAGCAAAAAAAAGATTGTTATTGCTTTTTTGTTTGACACAAATAGGCAGGCTATTAAATATATATAGCAACAGAAAAGGGTAATTCTTTTAAATGCTGGCCAATAAATTTAGAAAATGGATAACAAACATGTAAGTAAACCAAAATATGGCAGTTATTACATACTTCATTTAGAAGCTAAGTGTTTTGTCATGTTGACTGTTTTTTTTTTTTAAGGAGACATTTAACCATAGACAGAATTACACAGAAACCAGAATATGAACATCAAATTGTGAGAAGTCACATAAATAAGGGTTTATAGGACATCATCTCATTTTTGAAACTGCTACTGTGCACATCATGAGTCTGGGTCTACCAGAGGGATGGGGCGCTAAGAGTTTCAAAGGGCCTTCAGGTACACAATCCCCATTTCCAAACAGGAAACAGAAGCCCACTCAGGGTAAGGGGTTCAGTACAAAGCATTCTCAGCTGGCTGGGGTAAAGTCCCTGATGGCCACAGGAGCAGCCTTTGCCTGCACTGTTACACCCTCATGTTGGTGGTCATTCATTCATTCTCAGGTACTGACGGAGCACTTTCTATAAACTAAGTTTTGCTCTATGCACTGGGGGTGAAGATCAAAATCTCTGACCTCAAAGTTTACATTCCAGAGAGCGGAGACTAAACACAGTAGACACTATCTCAGAATGTCCCACTGGCATGGCCTTTGGAGAGCTATGAGCAAACTCCTGAAGGCAGTGAGGGAGAAAGCCATGCATCTGTTCGGAAAAGCACATTCCAGGCAAAGGGCCCTAAGGCAGAAAGAGCACAGCTGGCAGTGTGGCTGGAGCAGGAGGTCCTGGCAGAGGGGGCACAGAAGTGGCAGTGGATGAGCCAAACAATGGAGAGCAGGTGACAGGGAAGCTGATGAAGGGCAAAACCTAGGAGGAGATCTACTTAAAGGGGGGTAGAAAAGGAGGCACCTGGGAAGGAACATCAGAGACAGGAGGGAAGCAGAAGGGAGCAGCTTCCCAGAGGCCAGCAGGGTCGGAGTGCTGCCAGTTTCAGCCATCAGCTCTGCAGGGGCAGGGTAAGGACAGAGGGAAATAAGTAAAGGCTGCTTTTCTCATGGGCTACAAAAAAGTAAGTGAGGAGGCCTCACTAGGAGAAAACCCTACAACATTAGGAGGGGTATCTGATTGCAGGCTCCGCAGTATGGGAAACACAGGATGTTTTCACGTAGACATTTTACTGGTGGCAAGACCTACTGCCAACATGTGACCCTTAAAGTAGACTTTTCTTCCACATTTGGCAATATTTAAAATATGTCTAAACTCAAGTAAATGTATAAGGAAAAGCAGAAGTCTTAACAATAGTAAGGTTAAAGACAAATGTTACAATCCAAGCCCACATTTTACAGCTTGTCTTTAATGAGCATGTACAAAATAAATAATTTAAACAGTGAATTAACTAAATAAGAGAGTCAACAGCCATCCAAAAGCAAATGGTAATGCCTGGCAATGCAACAGTTCCAAAAGTAGTCAGTAGATTACTTAAGAGTATCACAGTAATGGAAATAGTTTGTGTAAAGTATCCTTTAGGATGTATTTTTTAATTACTGGATATATTTTTGAAAATTTTTCAAATCTTATGTGATATAAATCGTTTAAAATAAAAACACTTCCATGCAACAGTCCAGTGTATATTCTGAGAAGGGTTAGGAGTAAGAGGAAAAGAAATGATAGTTTATGTTTATAACATTTATTACAGATCACAAATAGTACAGAATACTGTGAAACAAAGTCAATATAAAATATGAAGCATATCTAGGGTCCACGCCAATGCCTACTTAAATGACAGCAATGGATGTGGGGCAGGATGGGTGGAAATAGTCAGTTCTGGATCAGGCACTGCTGTCTCTCTTCTCCTGAGGCCCCACCTCTTCCCACCCCCATTCTACAGAACTGTTCAGCCCCCCACCTTAGTGTCACTGTGCTAAATGCCTCTGTTCTGCACCTTGCTCCTGCTATTATCATTTATTCCACTTTCTGTCCTCCTCAGCGGGCCACTGCTCATAGAGAGGGCTATGCCTTCTATCTTTCTCTCACTAAATCTTGGACAGACTCTAAAACATGGCAGATGCTAATAATTATAGAAAAAAATCATGAAAGAAAAACTATATACACTTAGATGAGAAGCCTGATGTCTCTTCATAATGTTTTTCCAACCCAGGAAAACTGTGGAGGGTCAACCCTGTAATAGGTCTCAATTGCTGATGACACGCATCTCTCAGTTCTTGTGGTATCAGTGTCCAGCCAGGAAGAAACCTATAGGTGCTACCCTGCAACTCTCACAGCTCATAGCATGGGCTGCCCATTGCTCCTCCTTTTTATGGTTATTTTTAGGCCTTATTTAGCCCAGATGCTTCATGGTACATCGTGTTTTACATGGAATAACATGTTAGATGGTAATAAGGACTGTGGAAAAGGCAAAGTCATTTTTTTTTTGGTTCAATACCAAATACCATTTTTCAAGCTGTGATTATAAACCCCTGCAAGAAAATGTTAGAAAGTATCACTTATAAAACTTAATTTCAAAATACTGTATTTTTTGTACTCTTGTTGATGCTAATAGAACTAATTTTGATTAATCAGACATCACTCTCCCATCAGTAAACAGCTATGGAATTATAAGGAGGGGAGAGAAAAGATTTAAGGTGTCCATGAAAATTATTTTCACTTTCTTACCTCAGAAATACATAAAGATTCCCTTTACCGTAAGTTTAAAGGAAAAGTTAAAGATGTGATTCATGTGAAGATGAAAGTGCAGATTCTGTTACTTTTCAAAAACATCAATAATTTTTAGTGCTGTTAGAAAAATACCCTTTTAGTATTTTAAAAGGCCCTTTGGGATATCACAGTGCATTACACAATATACATGCACTTATATTTAAGTTGCATTCTAGAGAAATTATTTCTAGACACAGAAAGTCTTTAAGATCCAGTCTTTAAGAATCTATATCATTTAGAGATGCTTCCCACAGCTTTCCACAGCACACAGTTAATGGGTCTAAGAGTCACTAAATGGGGTTTACAATGTTTACGTTTGACAACAGTAACATACTTGTAAGACAGCCTACCCGGTGCAAATTCTCCAAGACCAAGGTAATTTAGGAAATAGTGCAGGAGATTAAGAAGAGAGGGAGAGACAATTAGAGAATTGTCTTTCCAGTTGCTTCATCTTCCCCAAATGAGCGTCCAACCCTAACTGTTGGTATGCAGGTTATTTTCCACGTCCGCAGCAAAGAAGGAAGGAGTGAAACAGGAGAACAAGGTCTAGACATGCAAAGAGCAAAATCACTGTAACTGAAACTGCGCTCTCGCCACAACTATGCAACCTTCTGAAATCTGAACGAGCCCTGCTTTGTATCAAGGGAACCCACATGGGAAGTAAGTGCTCTCCCGGGACAGACCCTTCATGTGCATTTCACCACACATGGTCTCTCAACACTGAAAACACTGCAGACTTCTTAAAGTCATAGAGACACTGCCTTACAAAGAATGACTCAAACTTTCTTAGTATAGGTGATCCTGTATTACAATAAATGACAAACTTTCATAATATTCCATCTTTTTTTCCTAAAACTGTTATTTGAGAGAAATACTATATTGGATGGTTCATTACACATCAGGGTGGACTAGGGATCTGGGTGGAGGGAGTGAAGCACAGTCAGTATCCTAAAGTTTCCATCTTCCAAAGAATATACTGGACCCCTTTAACTAGATTATAATTTTCAATCAAAGTGGCTATTTTAACTAAATTCATAAAAGGCAACATTTGGCTTTTCAGGAACAGGGAAATAATTCCTGACAGCTTTCAGATATCAGCAGTGCTCTCCACTGACACTAGACGCATGGTGGCAGCCAGCCAGCCTTGTGACTGGTGACTTAATACACAAGTTTCCGTGGTCTATACAGTCTGATACTGCAAAGGCATCAATTTTTAAGTTTGGGGACTCAGTGGTAGCAGGGGGCTGTTCTGATATGAAGCACAACTCTAGTGAGAGGGTATACACTGGGAAGCAAAAACTCACACTGCATTTTTTCGGGTTTCTTTAAGCTCAGCCTTGGCAGTTTGGTATTTTTCCTTCAGCATATACCCCCTTTATTACAGAATTTAAGATTATTTGTTGCTCAGTTTGGAAAATAATCCCGGTCATTAACAGAAATTTAAAAAATGTTGTCAAATGTTAATCAAAGCGGTAAGAGCCCCACCTTCCTGTGATTTCCTTTCAACTCCAAAAGCAATGTGCCTGTTAAACAAAGCCCCAAGTCAAAAATTCTTTTTGGCGCAGCTCAGTACACGCCTCTAGATATTTCTGGCAGAATGGGATATGAGAACCTTCTCCATATTAAAAAGGCTTACTGAAAACTACAAAAGGTGGAACAAAGAAAGCCACCCAAAATGAAGGCTGCACACATCTTTAAAGAAACAATAGCACATTACTTCTGCTAAGACCCTGTGGCGACATCAGAAGCGCTGCCCCGTCCTCATTAAAGTGTGTCCTAGTGAACTCTCTGCGATCGCTTATTATTCAGGAGAGTCTGGGCTCAATGCAAACAAAGTCAACCGGGTGCTGAAACGCATGCACCTCGAAAGACGCCTAAACTGATGCAACATCAGGCTTTCCAAAACAGAAGAGAACCAATAAGAATCACTCCCCAGCACATGCATGCTTGAATCCAGGTAAAAACAACATTCTTCATAAATAGGGGAGCTGTTTACCAGCCAAGCCTTCTCCATAATATACATTAGTACCCAATGCTGGGATATGCACAATATTAACAAAAGCAAAATGAAATTAAACAGATGACATGATGAGCATGCTTCTCTTTCATGCATGGCCATGTTTTTCCTGCAAGATAAAGGTTCAAAGTAATTACCATAAACTGAAACTTCTTCACTGATATCTGGCAGCCGGCAGCTGCCAATGCTCTACACAAAGACGAAACGCCTTCTCTTCCCTGCCTTCTTCCTCTTTAACGTTACCAGCTAAGCTCCTCCACCGTTGCAAGAACACAGTGGAGTATCTCTGTATCTATGTCTCCAATGCAGCATAAAGAGTACTGTGGAAACCTATCAAACTGGAGAGCAGGGATGCTAGCAACCAATGAGGAGGCTCATGCTGAATCCAGCACATGCTCTCTGAGGCGAAGGCTGTCACCAGCGTTTAGCAGGCGGCTAATCTAATTATAGCTAGTTTGCTAGCACGGAGCTATTGGAGCAAAGCACATGAGCAAATCCAATTTTAATAAATTAAACCCCACAGACAAAATCGTCTTGATTTCCTGTCTTTTGAGGATTAATGCATCACCTTGTAAACTATAAGTGGTTTTTTAAAGTGCATTCTTGTTTTACCTCCAATCTAGAGAAACAAAGAGTGTTTAAATCAATGTACAGTACTACCAGCTCACTTAAACTTAACAGATTACAGCACTGAGAAATAAATAATAAAATCGATGCCACAAAGATATTAGTGGTAGTGCTATAAAATCTGAGTCCACTTTATCCTGATTAGCAATTTGCCACTCATTTGTCCTAAAGTGCTAATCTCTCAACATAGTTTGAAATACCATGTATATTTCCATCCATAGTGGAAAAGTGCTAACCAAGGGGTCAAAAATCCAGTTTTGACCCCAGTGATAATAACTCACAGCTATAAGAGGTGAAAAAGGGATATCACAAGTCATCATAAAAGCAAAAAATTAAAGAAATTTGCCTACTGCACGATTTAATGGCAAAATTAGTACTAGAAGCCAAATCCTGTGAGAAGCAATTTGATGCATAGGTTAAAAGCATGCATTGCAAAAGTCAGAACCTTGGGTTTAAGTTCTGGATCAGCCACTTCCCACCTGTGTGTCTTTGGGCAAGTGACTATATTTCTCTGTGTCTCAGAGGCAGTAATCTGAGACACTTTGCAGGATTATTGTCAGTGAGCTATTGGCACTTAGTACAGGGCCCAGCAGAGAATAAATTAAGCTATTACTAATTGTAGCAGTCTTTTCATTACACCATTTAGTCTATCTTCTTTTCCAGTGTCACACTGCTCAAAAAAAAAGTATCTAACCACTTCTCCATTTTAATTTTGTCAGGACACTGTTTGGAAGTATTTACTGTGACAAGCTAATGGCAGACTTGATTAATTACCAGAACCATTATTTGCAGTCACAGTAGTAATAAAACTTATTTCACCTACTGCCTTTTTGATATGTAATAAATAATTGCTAATTTCACTTGATTCTATATTAACCAATCTTAAGAGGAACTTTCAAGAAATTATGGGCATATATTGTATTTCATTAATGATTTGCAATATACATTAAATGATATATACATTTAGAAAGTGTTTTCTATGGAATATAAGTTAAGGAAAGTTTGTAATGAGAAGTTTTATTAAATTTAAAATGATATATCAATTTATGTGAAAAGGGGAAAGAAGTCAGCTAGTCAAATGCAACTTATATCCCTGTAGCCTTTTTGCTTATTTGTTATCTCTTAAAAATCATTTATTTCTTCTCAGTATGTTCTACAAAATTAACAGTCATGGGATTATATTAAGCAAATCTGTTCATCTGTTACACATTTTTTTTCATAATTCCCAGAAATTGGTATGTTCTACCAATGAAGTTCTAAATCCAATGATAATATGCAAACTTCTCTTTTCTATAGTTGTTCTGATTTTTATTTGAGGACCTTTACAAAAAGCTGACATTCTCAAAGGGCATTATAATTTGCTCTAAGGAACCAGATTTGCCTGGCACTAATCAGTAGCCATGGAAAACAAATATTGACTATGGGTAATTTTTCATTCTCCAAATCTATACTGCAAACTATTTGGGAAATAAACTAATGGAAGGAATGGTGCGGCCCATAAACTTTAGGGGAAAGCACAAAAACTCATGGTCCATAAATTCAAGAGTGAAAAACTGTATAGAAAGGCACAGACACAAACGTTCGTTCGTTCGGGGTAACACAATGGAGACAAGTCTGCTAATGAAAGTGATGGCAGCATATGCTACCTTGAAACATCATTCCTATGAATTATCAAAGCACAATCACCCTCATCAGGAGCTGCAACTCCAAGAGGAATTAGTTTCAGTGATTTGGCCTAAGGCACAGGTCCCTGGAGGCTGCCAGGATACAGACTAGTAACACTTCCAGGCATTTATCTAGGAAACATCAAGGCTCTGCCTTCCTCTTCATTTAACAGACTGCTAGCTCAGAATAGGCACTTTTTAAAAGCTGTTTGATTAATGTGTCCCATGCTTGTTTTGTATAAGACACTAAACAGACAAGTGCAAAGAGCAGGAAGCAATTGTCCTTTCTTAGCCCTTTCAACATGTTGAGAACCAATATTTGTTTGAAACTGAGTAACAGTTACTTGGTAATCTTTCTTGCTGTCACTCTGTTAGCTGAGACTATGTATTTTTTAACCTCTGGAATAAGCACCTTTGTCTTTGAACTTGAGTCAACTCATCCTTGATTCTGAAAAATCATTAACAGTTTTTGGCACCTAGTAGGTGCAAGAAGTGTGTGGACACTGAGAATATGGCCTGGCGTGAGCCAGATGGTTCTGATCCTAATGGAGCTTCCACTCTAACAGGAAGGTAACCGCAAAGTGAATTGTTAACAAGTGAGTCATTCCAATGGGATATGCTGCTGGGAAAGCAGAGGTGGGGGTGGAGAGGCTGGTCTGTGGCTGAAGGAGTGTGGGTGGATGGGTGAGGGCCAAGGGTGCTGTGAGGGTCCTGGAGAGCCTGGCCTCGCCCCACAGACACCGAAGGGCGGTGGAGACCCAGCTGCACACAGCACATAGGAGAGAAAGAAAGGGTTTGTTCCAAGCTCTCTGCACATCTGACTGCTGACTCATTCCTTCTGCTCTCCTTTCTAGTAACTTTTCTCTTATCTTCCAAGTCAAAACCCTCCCTTAAGGTTCCTTGTAAAAAGAATGAAAACATGTACATTTTACATTTGCTAAACTGGGCTGGAGGAGCAAACAGGCATCACAGAAACCCTTGCCTCACCAAATGGGTTTCTTCAAGTTCTGTTTGATTCTCTAGCCTTGGAGAGCCAGGAGCAGAGAGCCTGCACACAGAGGCTGTCCATTTAAGAGCTCAGTTCAAAGTTTTCGGTCCTTTGGAAAGGAAATCAGGGCATACATACTAACATTCTGTTTAAGCCTATGGCTCCAAGATAACTTCAGACTGATCGGAATTTCTGACCAGAAGTGTCTCAATATAGGTTGCTTGTCAAACTCCATGGTGCTGAAAGGGATCTAGGGGGGCTGTTTATGATCTGGGCTTGGGAGGGCACACTGGGCAGATGTTTCTCCCATGTGGTGAGGACAGCCCTTGCCCAGCTCTTAGCCCAAGCTTCTGCCTAGGAGGGAGAAGGCTGGGCCAGCAGTCCAGCCATGGTCCAGGATGAACCCAGATCCCAGCCCACATAGTGTGGCTGGCAAGTGTTGAACAGGCCGTTTGGGTGGGGAGGCACTCATTAGTAGCATTTCCCTTGTGGGATTTTAAGCCCTGACATGAAGTCACTTGGTGTGGCACTCTGCTCCCCCATGGCCACGTGAGGGGCTCTAGCATGCCAACTATCCCCACTCCAGGGAAAAGAAAAGAATGCCCAGTCTGTGGGTCTCCTCTCACTACCAGGGGCAGGCCAACTGGTGGGAAAGCATATGGGGAGTTGGTGCCCCTTCTTTCTCTGTTCGTAACATCCAATCATCAACTTTTTGTTTTCTAAGAATGTGGCACATGGGGTGCTCAATTCAGCTGTAAGACGGTTGGACTGGGAAAGACTGACTTACCCTGCTGGAAATTTCTCCAAGCGCTCCCAGGGTCATGTGCAGCCCTCATCTCCCTCCTCTTTCCAACATGAACATGTCACCCCATTTACTGAGAAGGGACTCTGTGTCAACAGGCTCTTAGAGGTTTCTTTGTAGATCAGCACAGGTTACTGTTGGGTAAGTCAGTTCTCTGGCCTCCTGCATAGCTGCCCGCTGAGAAAGATGAGTATGTTTGGATGACCCTCTTGCCAGGCTACGTAAGCAGACCGCATGAGTCCTCTTTGCGAGGTGTGGCTAATAATCCAGTTGCGCATCTTCTACTGCCTTCTCAAAGGCTTGCCTACACTGTCACCTTTTTTTTCCCTTTAGTGATTCATACTGGGTAACACTGGTGAGGAGAGGTGCAGGGGTGGGGAACAGGAACTAACCAAGGAGTTAGGACCATGAGGAGAGGCCAGCTCAGGAGATAGTCTGCATGGAGGCTTTGAGTGGCTAGTTGTGCTACCATATTAAGGTAGAAAAGCCCTGGCTATCTTGGCAGCCTGGCAGCCTCCAACACCCTGCATCTATCCATAAGTTAGCGCAGCTCACACACCCTCATGGAGGCATTTCCCAGGGCCCGCACACCCTCGCATGGCTGGGCAGCATGTGCCACTGGTGTTTGATCACAGTGCCTGGATGGTCTCCCATCCTCACTCCCCAATTCCTTGCGCCATTGTCCTGCTGTATCCCTCTACAGCAGACCTTTACAGGCTTATGTGATCTCAGCCTCTCTTACAGTTTGTCATCCCAGCCCACCTAATGGGCCACTGAGGTCAATACCTTGGACTTTGAGGCAGCTTTACCACAGGTCAATAGTGCACCGGGATTAGCCCAGTTATGCCTGTTTAAGCAAGAATGTAACTGGCTTCTCAGGCCTAGAAGCAAGAAATCACATGACAGAAGAGAAGAAAAAGGAATTTCTTAGGTATTGGACTAACCTGAAAAAAGATTATACAGACAAAATTGACAACTACTATGCCTTATGTCCTTCTGGACCCTTCTTCTGATATGAAGCTCCACAACCCTTGGGGGAAAGGTACCAGGCGCCACATTGATCTGTCCAGTCCCCAAACCTCCTCATGTCCTAAAACTACCCAGCCAGCCCCTTGTCCTCCTACCTGAAAATGTCACTCCTACTTACATGCTGTTAATTTTTTGAAAGAAGTTCACAAGACTCCTGCCCTGGAAATGAGCTCTCAAATCGCTGAAAGAATGGTAACCACAGTGTCCAGCATAACTTGGCCCGAAATGAGAAGAACCCACAGAGGTGCTTCTGTGCTGGTTACCAGGATTAAGAAGAGAGCTGGAATATGGTAGTGTGAAGGGGTTTTTCCTTGCAAAGCTGTAACAACTAAGATGAGGGTAACACAAGAAAGTTTTTTTTGAAATTTTGATGCAAAAGAACACATGTGACTAACGCACAATTGGATTAAGAAAAATCTGCATTAAGATTGTTTGATTCTGTATATCAGTGTTCTCACTTCACAAATATACTTTAGGAAAGCATCTTTTTGATTTACCTGCCTTTTAGAGCAGCTTATTTTTACCCAAATCATTGCTTCCTAAAGTCAAATAAATTACAGAGCATTTTTGAAATCTCTCATTGCCCACAAATTTAAGCATTTCATAGTAAGAACACTGTGACATTCTCCAGAAATAAAAACTCTCACCTTCCTTTCATTTATATGTACATAGATCTACAAGTCAAACATGGGCTTATTCAGCTGATGAGGCAGGATGCACGAGATTTCATACATATGCAAATCCATGTTGGTATCAGAACACACATGTCCAAATGGCATGTGAACAGCATAGAGCCCTGCACGAGCAAGCAATGAACAATTACTGTTACTAACAGCAACAACAAAACCAGTGTGGTTTAAGACACCAGTGATTTATACTTTAATGGGAAGGACTTGCAGGTGAGCTTACAGGTCAGGTAGTCAGGAAGCACCTGGGGCTCTCACAGGGGAGGAGGGGCTTCTGAAAGGTGAGCCCACAAACTAGGACAAAGATCGTGGGCTGCTGTCTCGGAACCTGGGGCAGGCATTTCACCACACGTGGAAATTGTCCTTGCTGTTTGAGTGTGTTCATCGCCCCTGGCCAGTGACGAAGCTGAGACGTCAGGGATGAAGGTTACCAGGGACACACAGCAAGAAGGAAGGCTGGAAATTGGGCAGAGCCCTGACTAGGGGTAAATTTGGACCCCTACAGTTGGGGGGTGGGGGGAGCTGGAGCCAAGTCTACACTTTTGTCTTTAGGAAGAATTGCTAATGTTGTTCTCTATATGTGGATACATAAGCAGATTTACTTTTCTTCACAAATTATAAAAATTACTCTCATGTCTTCACCTTAGACTTTTCACACAAAACAGGGCAATCTTGATATGGATGTCATTCAGTGTAGTGTCAAAGGCTCTTGGCCACAAAGAAAAAATGGTATGAAACAGGATTTCATGTATTTACCCAGCAAACATTAGTGCTTTCCTAAGTGCAGGACACTGTAAACACAAGATACCTAAAACCACCTTAACCCCTAAGGTGTGAGAAGGAGACTCTGGAGCTCTGGAATCAGACTTTGGGGCGCCTGGTTCCAGCACCCACAGGCACTGTGATTGTGGGCAAGTTATTTAATCTCATCTGTGTCTCATTGTCCTCACTGAGCAAGAGAATGGTAGCAGCAGACCCTTCCTCCCAAGGCATTAGTGACGATTAAATACAAACTTCCATGTAAGGCATGGGAACGCTGCCAGTCACATGACAACACCCAACGCTCAGTTACTGTCACTCTTTTCTCAAATGCGGTTCCTGGTAACCAAGGCTCTTCCTCTCCCTCCTCATAATGACATTTAACTGGTATTTATTTAGCTCCTATCACTTGCCAAAAGCTGTTGTGGATAAAGTGAAGGTTCCTATGGCCAGGATTCTCACCTGGCCCCGGTTGGCTAGCTCACTACACACGTGTGGGCAATACGTTCTATTGACTCTATATAAAGAGCTCCACCCAGTGCTCTGGACAACAGGGTGGCATGGCTGCAAGGCTGCAGCAGAGCAGAACTGAGGCTGCAGCGGTGGCAGTACGGAGGACAGAGACTGAGATGGCTGTGGGGGCAGAGAGGCCCAGAGGTGGAGACTGGCTTGCTGCATGCAGACTTTCTCTGAGTGGACAGAATTCTAGTGATTGAACTGCCACCTTGGGAATAAAGTTGGGTATAACCCTTTCACCCCAAGACCATTCCATTGTCATTCTCTGGCCTCAATGAATCCATAGTGAACTTGTCTGGGGCTGAAACCCACTGGCAAGACAGCTGTGTTAGAATGAGGATCCATAACTTCCAAACCAGGGAAGGAGACAGATGACACAAGGCCTGTGATTATACCTGGACAGAGTTTGTGAACTGACAGAGAAACTTCTCATACATTTTCTGCTTTAAGACTTTCCAAAATGCTGTCAGGGAGATAGTCTTATTATTATTTTAGAGTGAGGGGATGGGGCCAGGGCAGTTACAGGACTTGCTCAGGGACTCCAGACTCAATTTTACATCTTTTATCAATAAAACCATGTTTGTTCCTACACATTTCCCTGTGGGCATAATACTAGATGTTATTAAATAATCTTATACATAATATGTTAATTAGATATTATGACCTAATAAGAGCTATGAATTAGTTTGCAGAAGTAGTCCTGAGCTTACTAGCTTCCCTTCTGCTCTCAAAGCATAAGTTTTCAGACATTGACAGGCATCTTCTAGGATGTGACAGTGGGATTTTTTTTTAAGTTTTATCATTTTATTTATTTTTTTTAAATTGAAGTTCAGTTAATAATATTATATTGGTTTCAGGTACACAAGAGTGATTCAATAATTACATACATTACTAATAACATACCATGATAAGGACGTGGAAGCGTTTGCCTCATCAATAATCGCTATATCACCAAAAAGACTAGGGATTGGACCCTCTCTGCTGACCATTACATGATTCCTACACAACTTTTTATTACAATAAATGGACTACTGTCCTAAATTTTAGATTTATCTCCTAAAGTGGAGTGCCTAAACATTTCAGTGGAAGTTTCCTGTACTTTTAAATAGTTCTGTACAGCACCATGACCAGTGCTGAATGCATCTCTAGCCATGCTCTCCAAACTCAAAGCATACAATGTTGCATGAGCAATGCATGTTGCTATTTTTAAGCAAAAGCTTCATGGAAGAACTTCAAGTATGCATGGAATGACTGTTCATAATTGTGTTTTAACATTACTAACTTTGAAAGATTAGACTTCTTTCCAAATAAATATGTAACTACAGAACATAATTTATTAGGAGTCGAAACTTTTAAAGTCAGTAGGGGCCAAGTCAAAGTTGGCCTTGAAAAGGGTCCGATCAAAACTTTGGAGGTTATATCTTGATTGATACTCCTTGGGAGAAATTATGTTACCAGAATAACATTATTATACACTTCTCACTTTCTACCCCATTATATTTTGTCCCAGTCTAAGTGCTTTCCAGTTGGTGGCCCTGGGTAAGTCACTGCTCCATGCTTGCATTTTTTCATCTGTCATGTAAGGATGATGATGTTTTATGGATTAAATGAGTTAATATACACAGAAAACATTTAGGGAGTGCCCAGCATTTTGTAGACATTATATATATTTTATATACATATGTATATATATAACTCTCTCCTACTTGGCTGAGGGCAAAATTAAACCCAAAAGATGTTAACGTTTTTAGAAAAACTGACCTTCTCCCAGAAAAAGTATATAAATATGTATCCAGCCTGTCCTGAGCACAACCCAGATGGGAAATGTTACACTATTAAGACTTTGTTAATAATATCTAGAAATTCTGGAACTTAAATAAACATGACCTTTTTTCTGGGGCAATTTGGAAAAACATCTTGGAAATGTTACAAATGTGTGTACCTTTTTACCCTTGGCCATTCACTTAGGGAAAATCATCCTAAGGAATTAGTTGTGATCCTGTGCAAAAATAAGTTAGAAATAATTGAGGAGATATGCAAAAAAATACAAGTAAGGGATTTATCACAGTATCCTTTTATAGAGAAAAAAAGACAATTTTATTCAACAATAACCAAAAGGTTACAAAAATTATGGTGTATAAATAAAATTGATGGAACATTAGTTATTCAAAAGTATATTATATAAGAATACTTGTTAAATGGAAATCTAACAATAGTGAGAGTCATAACTCAGTGTATATCATGATTCCATTTTTGTTAAAATTATCTCTCTGCATACAATAAGCTTCTGTTGGCACTGGTGCAAGTCCTCATTGCTAAGTACAGCTCAGATAGTCCTTTTCTTAGTTATTTGGATAATTCTGTCCTTTTATCTAAAGGCATTCTCATCCACTTGAATAATATGACCAAGTTCAAATGTCTTGAAAGGAGCCAGTAAGATTAAGTGATGGGGAAAATATAAAATAATTTCTTTGGATATAAAGTTAGAAACATTAGCATCATTCAAGATCGACTGGAACCTTGGCAAGTTTCTGAGGCTTTATAGGTTTTACTACAACAGTGGGAATTGAGTTTAAAAGAAAGTAAAGCAAAACAGTGACCTTTTAGTGTGTCTGCCTATACTGTCTTTATTTTTACTCTCACAGTTTTAAAAATCTTGTGAACCACAAGTCAGCATCATTAATAAATAAGTTTGATGGTTCTGTCAGAAAGATATTTTCATGTATATGTGTACACTTTAAAGGAAATTTTATTATATCTAGGGACCAATTGTTTAAGTTCCACAGTAGAAATTAATGTGCAAATGGGATTTGTTTAATAGAAATTTGCCTTGAAGCAAACTGAACTATAGTCCATCCATACCGTTACGTGTGTAATTACCTGTAAAGCAAAACTGTTTTTTTCCTACTGAAAATAATCACCCCCTAGTTTCTTTCCTGAATGTGAAGTTTTTCATAAATGGTGACTAGTTTTCTATAGCTGGATCCCCTATATCTCTTGTTTTACTGCAAAAAAAAAAACCATTTTTCATTACATAATTCTATTAAAGGCAATGACAATAATTATGGGATGCTTTTCATTTATCAAGTGTTATTCTCCTGGAAAATTTACCACTCAGTGATTTTAACAGAAAAAGTACTGTGTCCTTCAAAAATGAAGATGTTATTTCAAAGAGAAAGAATCTTCAAACACCAACATCTCAATAGTTTCTAAATAAGAAAATCTGTGTCACTTACTTAAGCTTCTTTCTTGGGCTAACAATTTATGTTTTATGGACACAATAAAGAAAAAGCTATTCCTCCAAACATTACTGGAACAGTGTGTACATCTCTGGCAGTATTTGAAAGTCACTTCTGCAAATGTGGGTACTCTGTATATAGGGTACCTTTCCTATGCACCATATCAGTATATCTGGAAGACCTAGCACACAGAAAAGATAAGCTTCATTGCGTATTACTTTTATTGTGTGTATATTATTAACTTTGAAACTGTAAGTGATTTGAAGGACACCAATTCACCTTAAGGAAATTTTCTGGGGCCTCTCTTTTACTTTATTTTCAAAGTCAGGTTACAAGCTCATTTAAATTTCAAGTATTTGATTACATTCCTCTTGAAAGACTGCTCATGATTTTTGCCAAGTCAGTGCTCCCATTTGAGAAGAAGGTACTTTAATTTCATTGTAGGCAGGTCTTCTAATGAAGAGGAGAGTTTAAATTCCTCTTACATGGAATAGCCCAAGATGAAAGATTTTTATCATAAAGTCTGAGTCAAGCTTACACAAGTGGTTCGCATCCTAAATTATACAGAAGGCTTTTAAATTAATATCACACAATTGTTCTGTAATAGGAATAAATGGCATAAACTACCTAACAGGTTAGTGGAAAAGCACTACAGGAGTCCAGAGGGCAGTGACAGAAACAGCCCACCTGCTATCTTGATGGTATTTTGCATTTTGCAGCTTGAATCATCTTCCTCCAAAGGGTAGGCATGATCTTCACATTTGTTTTTATTGCTGTTTATGAACAAAAACAATCTGAGTAAGTGATGTGAGTCAGTGCCAAACTTTAAAAAGATGGTACCTGGCATTTTGTTACCCTGAGGGCAAGTTGCAGGGAGGGGTGGGGGGAGGTGGTTCTTAGTTAACTTTATTTTGCTGAACATGGGTACAGCTCATTCACACACAAGAGTGGATCCTGGAATCTCTGGATGAACTAAATAAGAAAATCTTAAAGGCCTTGCTCCTCCATGGATAGTGATGGGTGGTCCCATCGAGGAGAATCCATACTCCCGCTCCTTGGTACCTCCAGGTGGGAAAGCCAGGGCCTTGCACAGATGGGCGGGGGCCTCCTGCTCATAAGATCCCAGCCCAAGACAGGCCACAGGAGGAAGGAGAGGGGAGGAAGATCTTTTTAGATTTGTAATTGCTACTTTTCTTAAAATATCCTCATTTTCAGCCATAGAACTTAACAAATAATTTCTTGTGATTTTTATCCCTTTGAAAAATAATTGACTTCTGTCCTCCCAAATAATGCTGATGCTGTGCACCTTTTGGGAGGATGCATTTTACAGAGGAAAAAAATACTCCATTAACAACCCAAAAGAAGCAATACTAAAGCAGTAAAATACTGTTATTTTAAACACTGGTTAGTCTCAATTGTGTGAAATTAACTGGAATTTCAGTCAACCTACCTTCCTTTTAATTGACTCATTTTGGGCCATTCTGTAGTGTGTGCTCACTCATGCCTTCACACATATTTCTTTCAGCATTATTCTCTGACCTAAATTGCAGTGAAATGAAATGTATGACACCGAGTTTTTTCATCTCTGCATAAACTGAAGTCATCCAACTGCAAAACACATTCCACCTGCGAAATGTACGTCAGCATTCATGTATTAGTGATGTTTCACATTCTGTGGGTATTTGTACCACTGTGAGGAACTTAAATGGTGGGTCACCTGTATTCCCACTGCAAGGAAGTGCCCTCTTTCCAGAGAAGAACAACACGCTGTTCCATAAAGACACTGAAATTCCAAAATTGTGGTGTTAATAAGAATACACAGATCAGTGAAGCAGAAGAGTCCAGAAATAGATCCATAAACATACAACCAGTTTTGACAAAGGACCTCAGATGACTCAATGGAGAATAAAAAGCATTTTCAACAAATGATCACAGAACAATTACATATCCCTTTGGGAAAATTGTAAACCTTGACCACTACTCCACACCAAAAAATATCAACCTGAGATAGATCATAGACCTGAAAGTTAAAAACTAGAACTATATCTAGAAAATAACAGAGGAGAATATTTGTACAACCTGTAAGTAGGTAAAAATTTCTTGGAGTCACAAAAACACTAACTGTAAAAGAAAGTTTTATCCCATTTATCAAATGCTCATCAAATGACACTGTTAGGAAAATTAAAAGGCAAAACACTAAATAGGAGAAAACATACCCATTTGGAAAAGAACTACAAATCAATAACAAAAGGGTGAACCCTCCAACTTCAAAAAAGGGCAGAAGAAAACAGACACTTCACAAAATAAGACATAAAAGATGTGTAAATATCATGAAAAGGCTCCCAATGTCATTAGTCACGAGGGAAATACAAATTAAAACCACAAGAAAACTATTTTGTAGACCTCAAATCACTAAGAATAAAAACAATGCCAAATGCTGGCGAGAAGGTGGGATAACTGAAGCTCTCACACACTCCTCATTGGAAAGTCTGAAGCTAACGAGACATTTACCCCTTGACCCAGCAATTCCACTCAGGTGGCATATCCAAGATGAAAGAAAACACACGTCCACAGAAAGACTTGTTCAGCAAAGTTCACATAAACTTTATTCAAAATGCTTAACTCGAAACAACCCAAATATCCATTAACAGAAGAATAAACAAAGCATGGTATATGCACACAATGAGATCTGACTCAGCAATAAAAGGAAGGAGCCCCTGAAATAGCACAGATGAATTCTGGAGACATGCATGATACAGAATTCAAGGGACCAGCACAAAGGGTATATCCTGTATAGTCCCATTTACACACATTTTTCAAATTTTGTTATCATTAATCTACAATTACATAAAGAAAATTATGTTTACTAGGCTCCCCCCTACCCCAAGTCCCCCCCACAAACCCCATTACAGTCACTGTCCATCAGCATAGTAAGATGTTGTAGAATCACTACTTGTCTTCTCTGTGTTGCACAGCCCTCTCTTTCCCCCACCCCCCACATTATACATGCTAATCATAATACCCCCTTTCTTCTTCCCAGCCCTTATCCCTCCCTACCCTCCCATTCTCCCCAGTCTCTTTCCCTTGGGAACTGTTAGTCCATTCTTGGGTTCTGTGATTCTGCTGCTGTTTTGTTCCTTCAGTTTTTCCTTTGTTCTTATATTCCACAGATGAGTGAAATCATTTGGTATTTGTCTTTCTCCACTTGGCTTATTTCACTGAGCATAATACCCTCTAGCTCCATCCATGTTGTTGCAAATGGTAGGATTTGTTTTCTTCTTATGGCTGAATAATATTCCATTGTGTATATGTACCACATCTTCTTTATCCATTCATCTACTGATGGACACTTAGGTTGCTTCCATTTCTTGGCTATTGTAAATAGTGCTGCAATAAGCTTAGGGGCACATCTGTCTATTTCAAACTGGAGTGCTGCATTCTTAGGGTAAATTCCTAGAAGTGGAATTCCTGGGTCAAAAAAGTGGAATTTTGAGCATTTTGAGGAACCTCCATACTGCTTTCCACAATGGTTGAACTAATTGACATTCCCACCAGCAGTGTAGGAGGGTTCCCCTTTCTCCACAACCTCGCCAACATTTGTTGTTGTTTGTCTTTTGGATGGTAGCCATCCTTACTGGTGTGAGGTGATATCTCATTGTGGTTTTAATTTGCATTTCTCTGATAACTAGCGATGTGGAGCATCTTTTCATGTGTCTATTGGCATATCTGAATTTCTTCTTTGGAGAACTGTCTGCTCAGCTCCTCTGCCCATTTTTTAATTGGATTATTTGCTTTTTGTTTGTTGACGTGTGTGAGCTCTTTATATATTTTGGATGTCAAGCCTTTATCAGATCTGTCATTTACGCATATATTCTCCCATACTGTAGGTTACCTTTTTGTTCTATTGATGGTGTCCTTTCCTGTACAGAAGCTTTTCAGCTTGATATAGTCCCACTTGTTCATTTTTGCTTTTGTTTTCCTTGCCCAGGGAGATATGTTCACGAAGAAGTCGCTAATGTTTATCTCCAAGAGATTTTTGCCTATGTTTTTTCTAAGAGTTTTATGGTTTCATGACTTACATTCAGGTCTTTGATCCATTTTGAATTTACTTTTGTGTATGGGGCTAGACAGTGATCCAGTTTCATTCTCTTACATGTAGCTGTCCAGTTTTGCCAGCACCATCTGTTGAAGAGACTGTCATTTCCCCACTGTATGTCCATGGCTCCTTTATCGAATATTAATTGACCATATATGTTTGGGTTAACGTCTGGAGTCTCTAATCTTTTCCACTGGTCTGTGGCTCTGTTCTTGTGCCAGTACCAAATTGTCTTGATTACTATGGCTTTGTAGTAGAGCTTGAAGTTGGAGAGTGAGATTTCCCCCACTTCATTCTTCTTTCTCAGGATTGCTTTGGCTATTTGGGGTCTTTGGTGTTTCCATATGAATTTTTGAACTGTTTGTTCCAGTTCACTGAAGAATGTTGTTGGTAATTTGATAGGGATTGCATCAAATCTGTATATTGCTTTGGGCAGGATGGCCATTTTGACTATATTAATTCTTCCTAGCCAAGAGCATGGGATGAGTTTCCATTTGTTAGTGTCCTCTTTAATTTCTCTTAAGAGTATCTAACAGTTTTCAGGGTATAGGTCTTTCACTTATTTGGTTAGGTTTATTCCTAGGTATTTTATTCTTTTTGATGCAATTGTGAATGGAATTGTTTTCCTGATTTCTTTTTCTATGGGTTCATTGTTAGTATATAGGAAAGCCACAGATTTCTGTGTGTTAATTTTGTATCCTGCAACTTTGCTGAATTCCAATATCAGTTCTAGTAGTTTTGGAGTGGAGCCTTTAGGGTTTTTTTATGTACAATATCATGTCATCTGCAAATAGTGACAGTTTAACTTCTTCTTTACCAATCTGGATTCCTTGTATTTCTTTGTTTTGTCTAATTGCCGTGCCTAGGACCTCCAGTACTACGTTAAATAACAGTGGGGAGAGTGGTCATCCCTGTCTTGTTCTCGATCTCAGAGATCTCAGAGATCTCAAGAAGCTTTCAGCTTCTTGCTGTTCAGCATGATGTTGTCTGTGGGTTTATCATCTATGGCCCTTATTATGTTGAGGTACTTGCCCTCTATACCCATTTTGCTGAGAGTTTTTATCATGAATGGATGTTGAATTTTGTCAAATGCTTTTTCAGCATCTATGGAGATGATCATGTGGTTTTTTTCTATCTTTTTGTTTACGTGGTGGATGATGTTGATGGATTTTCGAATGTTGTACCATCCTTGCATCCCTGGGATGAATCCCACTTGGTCGTGGTGTATGATCCTTTTGATATATTTTTGAATTCGGTTTACTAATATTTTGTTGAGTATTTTTGCATCTACATTCATCAGGGATATTGTTCTGTAATTTTCTTTTTTGGTGGGGTCTTTGCCTGGTTTTGGTCTTAGGGTGATGTTGGCTTCATAGTATGAGTTTGGGAGTATTCCCTCCTCTTCTATTTCTTGGAAAACTTTAAGGAGAATGGGTATTATATCTTCTCTGTATGTCTGATAAAATCCCGAGGTAAATCCATCTGGCCAGGCGAGTTTTGTTCTTTGGTAGTTTTTTTATTACTGCGTCAATTTCATTGCTGGTAATTTGTTTGTTTAGATTTTGTGTTTCTTCCTTGGTCAGTCTTGGAAGATTGTATTTTTCTAGGAAGATGTCCATTTCTTCTAGGTTTTCCAGCTTCTTAGCATATAGGTTTTCATAGTAGTCTCTAATAATTCTTTGTATTTCTGTGGGATCCGTCGTGATTTTTCCTTTCTCGTTTCTGATTCTGTTGATGTGTGTTGACTCTCTTTTCCTCTTAATAAGTCTGGCTAGAGGCTTATCTATTTTGTTTATTTTCTCAAAGAACCAGCTCTTGGTTTCATTGATTTTTTCTATTGTTTTATTCTTCTCAATTTTGTTTATTTCTTCTCTGGTCTTTATTATGTCCCTCCTTCTGCTGACTTAAGGCCTCATTTGTTCTTCTTTCTCCAATTTTGATAATTGTGATGTTAGACTTTTCATTTGGGTTTGTTCTTCCTTCTTTAAATATGCTTGGATTGCTATATACTTTCCTCTTAAGACTGCTTTCACTGCGTCCCACAGAAGTTGGGGCTTTGTGTTGATGTTGTCATTTATTTCCATATATTGCTGGATCTCCATTTTAATTTGGTCGTTGATCCATTGACTATTTAGAAGCGTGTTGTTAAACCTCCATGTGTTTGTGAGCCTTTTTGCTTTCTTTGTACAATTTATTTCTAGTTTTATACCTTTGTGGTCTGAAAGGCTGGTTGGTAGAATTTCAATCTTTTTGTGGCCTAGTATATGGTCTATTCTGGAGAATGTTCCATGTGCACTTGAGAAGAATGTATATCCTGTTGCTTTAGGGTGTAGAGTTCTATAGATGTCTATTAGGTCCATCTGCTCTATTGTGTTGGTCAGTGCCTCTGTGTCCTTACTTATTTTTTGTCTGGTGAATCTGTCCTTTGGAGTGAATGGTGTATTGAAGTCTCCTAAAATGAATGCATTGCATTCTATTTCCTCCTTTAGTTCTAGTTCTGTTACTATTTGTTTCACATATGCTGGAGCTTGCTCCTGTGTTGGGTGCATATATATTTATAATGGTTATATCCTCTTGCTGGACTGAGCCCTTTATCATTATGTAATGTCCTTTATCTCTTGTTACTTTCTTTGTTTTGAAGTCTATTTTGTATGATACTAGTACTGCAACACCTGCTTTTTTCTCCCTATTGTTTGCATGAAATATCTTTTTCCATCCCTTGACTTTAAGTCTGTGCATGTCTTTGGGTTTGAGGTGAGTCTCTTGTAAGCTGCACATAGATGGGTCTTGTTTTTTTATCCATTCAGTGACTCTATGTCTTTTGATTGGTGCATTCAGTCCATTTACATTTAGGGTGATTATCGATAGGTATGTACTTATTGCCATTTCAGGCTTTAGATTTGCAGTTACCAAAGGTTCCAGGTTACTTTCCTTACTATCTAAGAGTCTAACTTAACTCACTTAGTACACTGTTACAAACACAATCTAAAGGTTCTTTTCTATTTCTCCTCCTTTTTCTTCCTCCTTTATTCTTTATATATTAGGTATCAAATTCTGTACTTTTTGTCTATCCCTTGATTGACTTTGGGGATAGTCTATTTAATTTTGCATTTGCCTGGCAATCAGCTGCTCCACCCTCCCTACCGTGATTTTACTACCTCTGGTGACAGCTATCCAACCCTAGGAACACTTCCGTCTATAGCAATCCCTCCAAAATAGACTGCAGAGATGGTTGGTGGGAGGTAAACACTCTCAGCTTTTGCTTATCTGGAAATTGTTTAAATCTCTCCTTCAAATTTAAATGATAATCCTGCTGGATAAAGTAATCTTGATTCCAGTCCCTTCTGCTTCATGGCATTAAATACATCATGTCACTCCCTTCTGGCCTGTAAGGTTTCTGCTGAGAAGTCTGATGTTAGCCTGATGGGCTTTCCTTTGTATGTGATCTTATTTCTGCCTCTGGCTGCTTTTAACAGTCTGTCCTTATCCTTGATCTTTCCCATTTTAATTACTATGTGTCTTGGTTTTGTCTTCCTTGGGTCCCTTGTGTTGGGAGATCTGTGGATCTCCATGGCCTGAGAGACTATCTCCTTCCCCAGATTGGGGTTGTTTTCAGCAATTACCTCCTCAAAGACACTTTCTATCCCTGTTTGTCTCTCTTCTTCTGGTACCCCTATAATGCGAATTATAATGCGAATTTGGACTGGTCACACAGTTCTCTCAATATTCTTTCATTCTTAGAGATCCTTTTTTCTCTCTTTGCCTCAGCTTCTTTGTATTCCTCTTCTCTAGTTTCTATTTCATTTATTGTCTCCTCCACTGTATCCAACCTGCTTTTAATACCCTCCATCATGCTCTTCAATGATTGGATCTCCAACCTGAATTCATTCCTGAGTTCTTGGACGTCTTTCCGTACCTCCATTAGAATGTTGATGATTTTTATTTTGAACTTCCTTTCAGGAAGTCACGTGGTCCATATCATTTAAATCTTTCTCGGGAGTTGTATTAACAATTTTACTCTGGACAAGGTTCCTTTGGTGTTTCATGTTTGTATATGGCGCCCTCTAGTGTCCAGAAGCTCTATTCTGGAGCTGCTGAGCCCCTGAAGCAATGTCAGGGGTCGCAGGGGAGCGGTACTGGTGCCTGGGGAGGGAAGAGCTGTTCCCCACCTCCCAGCTGCTGTGCCTGTCTCCACTGCCTGAGCCAGTGGGCCTGGCACACAGGTAATTTTTTGTCCCAGAGCAGCCAGATATGGATCCCTGCTTTCCACAAGCAGCCAGAATCCCAGTCTCTCCAGGAACTCTGCCTGTATTAACTTTCCAACCCAGTAGTCATGCAAGTCTCATGAAAGCACCATGAAATGTAGGTTTGTGCTCCCAGCACAGATCTCCGGAGCTAGGTATTCAGCAGTCCCAAGCCTTCCACTCCCTCCCTGCTCTGTTTGTCTTCCTCCCGCCGGTGAGCTGGGGTGGGGGAGGGGCTCAGGTCCCGTGGAGCAATAGCTCTGGTACGTTATCCTGTTCGCTGAGGTCTGCTCTTTTCTCCAGGTGTGTGCAGTCTGATGCCATCCTCTTTCCTGTTGCTCTCTCAGGATTAGTTGCACCAATTAAATTTTCTAATTGTATCCAGTTTTAGGAGGAAGCCTCTGTCTCTCCTCTCACACCGCCATCTTTAATCCCATCTCCCATTTACACACATTTTAAAACAGATAAAATAATATATGGTGAGAGAAATCAGAACAATAATTTCCTCTGGGGTGGAAAAGGAGAACTGACTCCAAAATGGCCACAGAGAATTTGCTGGGGCAATAGAAATGTTCTGCACTTTTAGTAGGGTGGTTACATGAGTGTTTCTATTTGTTAGACTTTATGTCAAACTGTATACTTAAGATCTGTACATTGTACATAAAAAAACCCCTCATATTGTATTATAAAACGAGTATTACCAATTTAGTCTTACTACAAAGTTTTTAAACAGGTTTTAATAAACTCACAGCTGAGCACCTTGAGGTTGAAGGCTTTGTTAAGACAGTCTTGTGTTTGAATATCTGTCCTGTTCCTTACTAGTTAAATGAATGTGGGTTAAATTACTTAATTTCTTTAAGACTCAGTTTCTTTTCAAATCAAAATAGCTGTGTCAATAGCTATTTGATAGCTTTGAAAGAGGACGAGAGGTGGGAGCTGGCCCTCTGAAGTTAATAAGGGGGTGTATATTGTCTGTGGAGAATTTTAAAAACACTAATAAAGGCCCATGCAAACAATTTAAACACATAATAAGTGATAAAATACCTGTTCCTATGGAGATAACTGTTCCCAAAGACACTACATATGAGAGTCAAAGCAATGCAGTCTGATGGCCACTGTGAGGATGTGAAGGGAGGGAGCAGTGACCTGAGCATAAAGGTCATTGGTTATGGCCCAGGAACAGCTAACCTCTACTGACTCCTTTCTGTGTGCCTGGCCATTCAATTCTTGCGACAATTCTATGAAGCAGATACTACTGCCACCATTTCACAGTTCAGCAAACTGGCAGCAGTCAGTAACCTTCTGGAGGCTACAGCTGGTGAGTGGTAGAATCTAGGGGCACACTGAACTCCACCTCACTAGTGCCTCTGAAGCAAGAAACTACACCATTGCTGCTGAGCTCCTAGCCTTCCCTGGGGCTTCAAAAGCTGACTGGAAGAGAATGGAGTGGGGCAGTCAAAAAAGGGGAACTCTTGATTTAAAAGTCTGTTTTGGAGAATTTGGATCCTCAAGCTTGATTCACAACAGTACAAGACTAAGAACAATCAAAAGGTCAGAGTCTCTAGTTATATTCCTCAACAAAATAGACTGGTCTAATTTCCTAATGGCCAGGAAGTGGAGACGGGCAGCCTTGTCAAAAACGTTGCCCAGCCCCTCTCAAAAACAAGCCCAGCATTTCCTCACCCATGCCAGCATCGTGTGCCCGAGGGGCCACTGCCTGGTTTCCCCAGCACTGTGGACCTGTGAGCTGGCCCAGCGCTCTCGCTAAGGAGAGCAGCCACCTCCTTGGGGGCAAGCGGAGGGGAGCAGAGCCCTCCTGGCAGCTGACTGTGTTTTCATGGCAGTGATCTTGTTCCTCAGCCATAGTGTGAATGTGGCTATAAATCAAGCAGTAATTAGATTTTGCAGCATTTAACACAGCCCCTCTGTTGCCCGCATTTAGCAGCTCTGGATGGGAAAGAAAGGCCGTTCCCACTGAAAACACAATCTTCTTCACTTTGAGCCTGGTGTTCTGCCTCAGCCCCCAAAGCACAACACTGCGATGGAGAAAACATTGTCTCAGGGGCCAGGGGGTGTGACAACACCTTGCAGTTACACCGGGGATAGGGATGGAATGGAAAGAATGCCAGAACAGGGGACCTGTCCTTATCATATGAGAACACAGAGCAACAACCAAAAGCCTATGGAAAATGGATCAGTTCAGATAAATTATGCATTTAATTGAAATGAAAATTTAATTAACCTATCAGAAAAGTATCGGAATTTACACAGATGCATATGCACACAGGAATCTATGTAAACTAAGCTCTCATTTGATTTTAGTCAAAGCAAATTCAGCCTTCACTTTAAGACCATAAACATGTCATCTTGGGTGATTTATAAGGGAGACCTCAGGAGATGTGTGAATTATGTCTTCATGAAGATTTTAGTTTCCAGTGTTATTAAGCTCTATAAAAATGCAACTTGATACTTAGGTTTACAAAGAATGTCAGTGTTCTCTTTTAGTGTGACTTGATGCTTTTTATTTCACATTTCTACACATTATGCTTCTCAAGTGAAATACATTTTGATAACTTACAGAAACGGAAAACAGTACTAGAAAGCTAAACATTTAATTTTTATTTTAAACTGTTGGTTATTTTCTCAATGGACATATCCTGACAACTTTAAAAAGCTAAAGGTATCAATGATTCCAAAAATATTTTATGACTGAAAATTTCTAGTTTAAAAAATATTATATATTTCAGACCACAGGTTGGCAAACTTTTTAAAAAAGGGCCAGTGAATATTTAAGGCCAGTGTAGCATGAAATAGCCATAATGAACATATGATTGCAGCTGTGTTCCAATAAAATTTTATTTACAAAAACTGACAGTGGGCTGGACCACTGTTTGTCAATCTCTGATCTAGACTAGGCTAAAACATATATTGGTCTCTAACATATATTGGAAACTGATACTTAACAGCAAAAAAGAACTGGAAATAAGCAACCCTTTGTGTCCAGTTGTGTAAGGTTAGATGTGGCAAATGTTTCTTTAGTTTCTGGAACTGTTATCATGAAACATAAGATTTGAGTGTATTTATCCTTTCTTGCACATAGCATTCTAACAGGTGTTCATGCAGATCACAGCCAGAAACAGCGTGTCCTGTGGGTGACTGGAGATGGCTAAAGAGTGCTCTACTTAACAAGGAAAGGCTTCATTTGAATGGAATTGGATCTCAACAGGCCCAAAGCACCTTAACAAGAAAAAAGTCACTTCTGTTACTTCAGAGCACAACTGAATCACCCAACTTCAAATGGGCACTGAATATGCCATGCTTTGCAAAACACACAGAAACACTCAGGGAGTAGAGAAAAGCATGATGTATCCTTCTCTAATGACACAAAATAATTTGTATCCACAGGTTTAAGGAAAATTAATTAGAGTGTAATCTTTCAATCAGGAATGGTAGCTATTTAAATGCCAAAAGGAATGTAACCCTAAATTAAAACACTAAAAAGACAAAAAAGGTCCTACTGATGGAGGAAAGAGTAAGCCCATCAAATGAAGCTGGCTAACACAAGACCCTCAGCGGGGCACATGGGCTGCCAGGTCTGAGCAAATGCTCGTGGCAGGTAGAAGAGAGAGTTCTGCTGGACTTCCACTGCAATGAACCAGGGTGTGTGCCATACAACACCGATGCTCTTTGACCCCATGGCTCCCTATCCCGGGGGAAAGGCCAGCATGGCTGCCTTGGGCTGCTGTTCTTGTTACAGGAGACAAACCACTTGAAACCCAAACTCACAAAGTTGGCCGCTTGAGACCTTTGTGGAACAAGGGAGGGTATGAATAACTCTCAGTTCCCAGAGATTTTGCACCACCATCTGTGTCATTCTCTTTTAAAAAGGTACTACCTGGAGAATGAAGCAATTCAATACTAGATTACACAGCCCATCTGATAATGTGACATAGAAAAAGGGAGAAAGAAAACAAAGAATTGAGAAAGTGCTCTGCAATTAATTTTTAAGATCTATTATGTAACTAGCCTGAAAAAGAAAGTTACAAATTAAGAGATTACTTACATAAAAACATATGTACCCATAGGCAGAGAGGTCTTTTGCTTTCCAGGGACCTGGTTCTCCTGGCTCCCATCAACACTTCTGAGGAGCCTCCAGCTTCAGATGTACCAGCCCCAGGGCTCCTGGTAAGTGGAGATCGCAAAGGGGTCCCAAGACCCCTCCTCTCTCGCTGGCTCTCACTGCTCTGCTCTCTGCAGTTTCAGCCTTTTCCTATCTACTAAATCCCCAGAATGCATCCTCTTCTTGTATATCTGTTTGTTTAGTTGTTTGTAACGGAGAAAATATAGCAAAGTATATCCAGCTAGCAAATCCCACTTGAAAAGCCACATCAACTTTGGTAATGAGGTTGGGGGCCTGGGTGAGTTACATAAGTACCCTGCTTGCTCTGGCTCAGTATTCCTATCAGGAGGTGGCAACAGGGGGTTCATATCCAGCTTCACGTCCTACCGACCAAGGTCCAGTATACAATACTGTATATTGAAGCAAAGAGAAAAATCTTTAAAGTGATAGGAGGTTCTGGAGAGGAACAGAAAAACCTCTTAACGTCAAGACACAATAATTGAAAATACTGCTCTACAGAGCCAAGGCTTGGGTCTTACACCTTTTGCATCCCTACCAATGACTGTTTTAGGGCCATGGCCATGCTAATGCTCCCACATGTGTATCCCCAGTTGTCTGCTCCCTAAACTTCAGGCTGGGGTCCCCAACAGCCACTCAGTGCCGCCACGTGCATGTCATCAGCAGCTCAATCTCAAGGGTCCAAAACTGAGCTCCTGAATCCCTTCCCCAAGCTGTGCCCCCTTCTCTGCCAGTTCATGCAGCATCTTTCTTCCAGGTGCTCTGGCCAGAAATCCTAGAGGCATTGTCCTGTTCCTTTTTCTATCACACCACACATTCTAGCTGTCATTAAATCTCACACACTCAATTTTCAAAATATTTCCAGAACCTGACCATTCCTCATCACTTACATAGCTCGACCCTGGCCAAAGCCACTAAGTCTGCCACTGTCTTTTGGTCTCACTCAGTCTTAGCACGGCAGCCACAAAGACCCTGTTAAAGGCAGCAAGATCCCTCCACCCCTCTGTCCAAAGCCCTCTCTCTAATGGCTTCTCATTGTTTTCAGGGCGAAAGCCAAAACCCTAACAACAGCCCAAGAGCTTGTCCAATCAGAGTCCCTTACTTCACTTCTTCCAGCACAACACCCCACCTCAAGAACACTCCTGGCGGGCCCCTCTGCCTGGGGCCCTTACCCACTGACAGCTGCCGGGCTCACACTCTCCCTGGTATGGGCCGGGCTCAAATATCCCTTTCTCCTGAGGCCTTCCTTGCCCCCCACCCCCAACTGAATCAGTTTTCTGGAGCTGTGTAACAAATTACCACAAATTCTAGGACTTAAAACAACCCCCAGTTACTGTCTCGTAGTTTTCATCAAGGTCCAGGCACAGCTAAGTTGCGTTCCTCACCTCAGGGTCTCAAAGAGCTGCAATGAAGGGGTCCTCTGGGTGGCTTTCCTTTAGAAGCTGGGGTTCTCCTTTGAGCTCCTAGAGTTCCTGGCAGAATTCAATCCTTTGGAGGGCCAGGGTCCTGGTGGCTGCTACAGGCCAGAAGAAGAAGCTCTACTACAGTCTGCTGGGATGGAGTCTCACATGCAGTCACCGATAATCATTATCAGTGACTCCCATCACCTCACCATATCTATCAGGCGTTGCACTCAACGCAAGAGTCATCTTATAACACTGCCCACCACCTCATTCCTGGAACACACACACTACCCCTGCCCCACTCCCTGCTGGGTGTTCCCCTATAGCATTTCTAAACATTTGATACACCAACTATTTTATATACTTATCTTTCATCTTTTTGCTTCCTCTCAAGGCAATACAAGCCTCATGAGGGCAGGACTGTTCATCTGTTTTTGTTCACTACTATATCCCCAGGCTGCAGAAGGACACTGCCTGACTCAGAGCAAGTTATCAATAAATATTTATTGATTAAATATGTGGGTTTGCCATACAGGTTTGATCTAAAAATGTCAGCACCTCCACATCTCTGATTCTCCTAAGCTGCAGACTTCTGTGACCTCTTTCTACTCTAGTTGCATCTGCTGTGGTTCTACTGCATCAGAACTTTGCTTAGTCACAAAAGATGAGACTGAATGTCCTTTTCCCAGTAACAGAGCTCTCTAGTCTTAGTTTATTTATAGTTTTATCAGCCTGTACATGGTGAGAACTCCACATTGAATGTTTGCAAAACCAGCATTTTTCACTTATGCAGAAACGGGTAGGTTCACTGGCCAGTTTCCAGGCTCAAGGATGACTTCTATGTTTGTTTGCTTGTTCTTAAAAGATTCTTCAGTCAAACAATGAAGGGGAAAGGAAGCCAAATTGCCTTTGAATATTGACTTAAGAAAACCACAAGTATGTCACTACATCACTGATTTAAATAGGGCAGGAATGGTATTCAGAAGCAATGAGCATCCTGTCACTGGAGTATAAATGCTACAGGTCCATTATCCATCTCTCTCATTTAAAGGAGTATTGCTTTTTGTAAGAAGTAAGTAGGAGAACAGGCAAAACCAAATGCTGTAAATGTGAAATACAGACCCATGTAAAATACACAATGGGCATCATTTTACTCCATGTGCCTCTGGTGAGCATGTTTTCCAGACGATTAAAAAAAAATGTATGTGCACTTAAAACAATCATGAATCCAACTGCAATTCCAAGTTCTTGCAACAAATTGACGGTTTACCTGACAGGCAGCCAGAAAACCACTTGCTCATGATTTCCACTAAAAGTAACGAATTCTACTCACATGATCACAGGTCATAAAAAGCAGCCTGATTTTCTCTTTTATCTTATTTAAGCTTCCCACTCTCGTTTATTTTACTAGCACTACTATTATTAATGTAATCTGAGGAACACAGCAAATTTCTAAGTCTCCCTTGCCACTGATAACTGGGCATTCACTTCTGCAAACCTGGCTGGCTTCTGCTTCTGGCTTCTCCCCTCTAACCATACATGCAGTTCCCAGGCCAATCTGCCAAAAACTGATTCTGGCAAGTCACTGCTCTGGTCATGAACTCAGGATGGCACCCTAAGGACTCATATGTCAAGTTCATAACCCTCCCTATGGCCTCACTTGTCAAGTTCTTAACCTGGATCAATCCCTTAACCTGAGTCAGTTTGGTTTCTATGTTAACTGACAGACCGTACACGTGACCCAGTTCTCGACTGGTCACTACTGGCCCTGGAGTGACTGTCTGAAAGAACCCAGATCAATGAATGAAATCACTAACGTCAAATCTTAAGCCCTACTGACTCTAAAAACTTCTCTTCATATGAAGGACAGACTACTTCTCTTTCCCTTAGAATAATAGTACGGTTAAAAGAGAGAAGGAAGTCCATAAAACATGGCTTTCGGCATCTCAAAGTAAAAGCACTGTAAGCATGAAGCTAAATCTGGCATTTCCTGGCATCTTTACTGAGCATTCTGTGGGGGCAGAATTCTAACTGGTCCCCCCCACACCCGCACAATCCCAGGACGGTAAATATGACGGGTTTCACCCCTATGATTAAGTATGTCACAAAGTGTATTAACCTTAAGGGAGGGAGCTTATATGGATGGGCTTAGCCTAATCTCACGAATCCTTCAAAAGCAGTGAGTTTTCTCTGGCTGGTCACAGAGGAGACACCCAAGAGATGAGAAGGGAGGGGATCTGGCAAGGGATGCTGCTGGAGCCTGTGACCGGGCATGTGAAGGCCCAGGGCAGGGAACTGTGAATGCCTTCTAGAAACTTCTAGGAACTGATGGCAGCTCTTGGCTGACAGCCAGGAAACAAGGGCCACAGTCTTGCTAAAAACCTGAGTAAGCTTAGAAATGGATTTTTCCCCCAAAGCCTCAACCAAGAATGCAGTCCAGCCAGCACCTTGAGTGTAAGACTTGGGGTCAAGAGCCCAGGTGAACCGGAATGGACTTGTGACTTACAGAACTGTGAGGTAAGAACTGGCTGCTCTTAGTGGAGATTTGTTCCATGACAATAGAAAATGAATATGCTTTCTTCTGAGCCTAGCCTCTGCTCACATAAAAATAACACTATCCTAAAAGTACCTCACAGCATTATCATCTGCTGTCCTCATGGGCATGAATATACAGCCAACAGTGAAAAAGGACATGTTAAGAGGCCTCCAAGGAAATCTCTATCCCTCCTACTGCACCGTGAAATATGACAACAAGCAGAACATACAAATCTTTACTGATAGTGACTATTCTAAAGATAATCATGTATAAGTAGTATTTCTCAGAAATGTTAAAATAGGAATCAGCCCTTCCACGATATTTTACTAATGTTAACCTCAATAAGAACAAATCAACCGTATAATTTATTTAGGTTTTGAAGACATATATTAGGAAAAGTGATCGTCTTTTATTCATCAAAATAGCAATTGATTATCTACTATATACTGTATCCTCTGTAAGTGCTTAATGACTAATTCCAGGGAATGCTAAGAAACACATACCATCCACATATTATAAGAAAAAGTATTACAGGATGTCTGCCCACTGCTTAAGTATAAACATTAATTATTAAAATATGAATATTCTGTACCTCATTTTGCTTTTATAAGGAATCTTGCTGTCATTTTAAATTATAAACATTTTTTCATTTCTACTCTGTGCTAGGCTCTCTGCTAGGCACTAAAAAACATTTAAATAAGTCAGTCCCTGCTCTCCAATCATCCTCAGTCCATTAAGGGAGAGACAAGTCTAATTAAGAACTGAAACAAGAATTTCAATCAGTACATCAATGGTATGTGTTACATATAAGATGCAGTATAGCCTGAGAATTATATAATGTTTGGTGTATGGCAAATGAGTGATCAATTAAGAAAGTGTTTATCTCCATCCATCCATCATCCATCCATCCATCCATCCCCCCATTCATACAAGACTATTACAAGTTAAACACAAACATCTCATTAAGGGCAGTTCTGACATGTGCTGTATGCCTATGCACTGTGACTAACTGCACTTTTAATTAAAGAAAACTAGTTTTTCATGAAATACTTCTGTCTGTAATCTGTTTACATATGAAGGGAGTTGATGGTTCCTAAACTCTCACATTTAAGTTTGCACACCTCTAATGCAACAGCCTGAGTACCATGAAAGTTTGCCCATCTGTGGGAAGGGAACACTTTTTGTCCACTGACCACTTTTTGTCCACTAACTTAAAAAATCCTGTAAATAGAAAGTTATTTTAAAACCAAACTGACTCCCAAGAAACAGAGTAGAGCATATAAGAGTTTAGGACCTAAATCAAACACACTAAATCTTTCATTCCTGATGCAGCAATGTAAAATGATAATAACTGTATTATTGAGATGAGAGATTAAAATAGAAAATGCTGAATGTTATAGTTTGAGAAAACACACACACACACACCCCAGTCCTCCTGGGAGGGAATAAATATCTTAAACCCCATTACTCTATAATGATTTTTCCAAAGTGAGAAATTTCCCCCATGATAATAATTATCTTATTTAGCACTTATTTTTAAAAAGGATGAGTTATGACTCTTTACACGAGCTGTTTTCAAGTTCTACTACTAAAAATTATTTCTAAAAGAAGTGCTTGAAAGAAAAACAAAGAAATTGTTTACCATCTGCTGTATGTTAGACAAAGTCAGAGTAGAAGACATAGTGCTCAGAAATCATGAATAAACTGAATGCAGTGAAATGGATAATACCTAACCCAGGCCCTTAAGTAGTTTATGTAACAGCTGTAGAGATGTGGCTAATAAACACATGAAAAATTTAAAAAGTAGTAATATAAAACAGTAACAAAGCACCCCTGAAACCTACACACTTAGAAATTATTAAGACGGTAAATTTTGTTATGTGTTTTTTACCACAATTCAAAATAAAACAATAAAAATAAACCTTATGGATAACTGAAAACTAATAGTGAGATCTTAAAGCAAATAAATGCTATAAATTCAAGTTAAGAGTTTTGTCTTTAAAAGAGGCGTGAAATGATTCTTCAGTTTTCCTGATGGTCTGTTTCACAGGGGAAGAGCAACACACCCTCTCTGTGCCCCAGAGAGAACAGGCCGGCCTGTAGCCTGGACATGCACTGTGCAGTGGGATCACTCCGCAAAGGCCTGAAGAAACACAGGAGCATGAGCCGATTCCTGGGAACAGGCTGTCCCTGCCAGCGGGCTCCAGCCCAAAGGGCTGGCATCTTACCTGGGGGCTTGGCTCCCCAGTTGCTCGGGGGCTTGACATTGCACAGAGGCCTCAGGAAGGCCAAGGAGAGCATTCACTTTATTTGGTAACAGAGCCATTTCAGTTTATGAATATCAAGTTTTCATTAGTTAAACTCAGTTACTGATGAGCACCCATTTATTCCTGAGAGCAGAAGTCTACAGACCAGCAGCATAATTGCTAGTAAGAATCAAAGACAGCACTCAGAGCCAAGCTTAGGGAGACCCTCGCACAGCACTGAGAAGCCTGGGGCCCATGGTCACACATGCCAGTGCCCACCCCAGCAGCCCCACTTGTGGCCTGCCCATCTGCATCTCAATGTCATCATCTGCTAAAAAGGAACAATGACAGCATGCCTGAGTGCTCTACAGACCCTGCACTGCACACTCCTACTAGAACCCATGTAACAGGTACAGGGAGAGCAATACAAGAATAAAAATTGGATGGTGCTAACATTATAGGGTCACTGTGAGGATTAAGTGGCATAATATACTGTGCTCATTAGCATTTTTGCCAGGCACACAGTACATGTTTAATAAATGACATGTGGTATCATTACTTGGCTAAGTGAAGAAAAGGAGACAGGCATTTTAAGTCAGGATGAGAGCAAATGCTATGTGTTTGCACAAAGCATTCTTCAAGAGCTCAAGAAGATCAATGAAACCGAGGAGAATGATTGGGAGGAAGAGGGCAATAATGGCTGGAAAGGTGAATCAGAGCTCGACTATGGCAGAAGGTGGGCGCCCAGCCTACCTCATCTGCCCGCCTCCCCCCAGTCTATGGGAATTAGACAAGGATTTTATGAATGAAGGAGTCATCAAGATGGTATTTATCAAGATCGTCCCACATGCAGGGCAGACTGAAAAGGTGACTAATAACACCAGAGGGACAGAGTAACCCATCACATGTGGCTTCAGTAATCTCATGTGATAAAATAAGATATGGGCTTGACTCGGAACTTACGGAAGACAGAAAGAAAAGGGCAAATACAAAAGTTGAAGGACAAAAATACTTAATGAGCAAATGTTGGGAATTCAGGTGTTTCTCCAAAGTTTCCCAAAAACAGTTCCTTAGTAATAGGAGCTCATTGGTCCTCTAGGAGAAACGCTAGTAGAGGATGCTGGTTCAGCAGGAAGATCAGGAGAGCCATTCGTGCCTCCAGGAACTTGAGTTTGGAGTAGAATACTGATGAAGTGAGCCTAGCAAGGGGCATACATGTCGGGACGAGCAATGGTGAAGCCCAGTCAGAATCAGGTGTGGGAAGTGCTCCGGGGTGAGGGAGGACCACCACCCTGCTGCATGCTCCCATTTAGATCATAGAATGGACAAAGGGCAGCAAGTGAGATGAGCGATTCCTAGGAAGACAAGGGAAAATGGAGCAGCAAGTCTCAAGGTCCTGAGTTGGGGAAAAAGGAATGAAAGTATCCCTCATTTACAAATCAGGATTAGGATCCTTGAGAAAATACAAAAAAAGAGGCAGAGCTGAGGAAGGCAGAGAGGTAAGGAAGGCCAGGGATGACCCAGAAAGGGGGGCAGAACACGAGACATGTTGTGAGGTGGTGAGGCAAGGAGGGGAGTGGAAGGGACCCCACTGTGGGCTGATGGAGCAATGCTCCGCAGGGTATGAACAACGGGCAGATCAATGTTAACATGCCTTTTAAAATAAAAAATATTTAGGAACACCAAAATATTCTCCACTAACCCGTAGTAGAGAACATTTCATGTTTCTATTTTTATCCTTAAAATATGAACAGATAATTTTCCTGAAAAAGAATTTGCAGGTGCTTCTGAAAGGGACCAAGTTGGAGAAAAACCAGTGCAAAATACTGTTTGCTAAACAATTCACTGCTGACTGGCTTTGTGATAATGAGCTATGCTTAAGGACTCCAGAGTCTCAGATTGGGTTTAAGGATTATTAAGCAGGTATTTAAAATCAACACTGAATTTCAACAGCACATATTTGATCCAGGGAATGTGAATCCATTAAGCCTTTATGCTAATAAGCATTCTAAACAAGTTGAAAGAGAGCTAAAAGAAGGAAGACAAAGTTTAAACCAAGCCTACATTTAAAAAAAATTTTTGTTTCAAAATTCTTAAATTGGTCACCAAGCACACTAACCTCCTACATAAAGAAGCTGTTTTTAAAAACACTAAAATTCCAATATCCATTATGCACATTAAATAGCCTCTCAAGTTTTACAAGAGAGCAGCCAATTTCTAAAACAAGTATAAACTGTACAAAGACAGAATTTTTCTATTACTGTTTGGTAGGAAATCACCTCTTTAAACATTTACTAAGTTATCTTTGTTCATTAACATCAGTTTAAAAAGAAGAAAGAGAAAAAGGAGAAGATGACAACAATGGATTACAACCCCATGAGGTCTCTGGTGGCTCTGCTCAAACTCGACCTCAGTGACTAGAACTGCAGCCCAGGCAGGGTGGCTCAGGCACAGCGCTGCCCTGATCAGAACAGGGAACAAGAACAGCAGCTCCCAGGCGCACCCATGCACAGCAACCACTTATGAATACACTCCCTGGTCCTCAAGTCTTACTACAAGCATCCGACCCAAAGGCAGACCATGACACCAAAGTGAGGCAATAAATATTCACCTCTGCCCTACAGACAGGCTGGGTCTCCTGGACTAAGGCACAAGAAATATTTCACTATCTGAATTCCAACAGAATGCTCATGTCACTAATGCCAAAAAATGTAGAGTATCTCATTCTTCCTCTACACTCTTAACTGTTTTCCTAGGAAAGAAACTACTGAGTATCCACTTTCCACCTTTTTAGGTTCACTCCCTATTTAGATACTATTGCAGTATTGTTTGAAAATGCTCCCTACTGTCCTTATACTTTCTCGTCCACCCAACTTTATTCTTCTTTAAAAGTGTGTTAGCATTATGATTGTTAATAACATCAGCTCTAGAAATCTGTCATTCATATATGTGTGTGTCCATATATACACACACATATATACATAAAACAGGTTGTTCATTTCAAGTTATAGACCTGAAGACCCTATGTACAATCAGACAAGTGTCTCCAGTCTTACACCAAGCATTGTACATTCAATTGGACCATGAGCACTACAGTAAATTTGGACCCCCACAGTCATCATTGGGCAGAATGGCATAGTCTAGCATTAAAACTGGAGATTAGTATTTAAAACTAACAGTTTCCTAACTTGATGTCAATCTCTCCTCTTACAAAAGCAAATGTGAGCAGGTGATAGAAGTTGAAAATGCAGAAATGTGAATACATGTCTGTGTGTGCATCCGTGGTAAGATGTACATACAGAATTCCTTCTCCAAATCTCTGCTGTGAGTACTCAAAGCCAAACCAGCAAGGAAGAAATTATATACGTGGTACTAAGACATTCTAGTTACCTCAGGTTTGATAATGGGGGACTAAGTGCTTAATGGGGATTCTTGGTATACACTATGTAACAGAGAGAATATAATACATGGAATTACAAGGCTTCAGGTTATATCTGACAGTCAATTTCTGGGTTCCTTTAATTTCTCCATGCCTCAAATTCCTCATCAATGAAATGGGCACTCCTGAGAATTGCCACAAAATGTACGAATGATTTCTAAGAATCTAGACATCCCAGAAGACTGATTTATTAAGATTTTATTTTAAAGTCTGTAGTTGTGTATTAATATATAGTAAGGGTTAGATCAGAAAAGAGTTCAATTCATTCACTTAGTGACTATTTATGAAGCACCCACTGGGTGTCAGGCACAGTGCCTGGCCCTGGGGATAGAGCAGTCAACAAGCAGACAAAAACTTTGTGCTTTCATGGAACTTACCAAGTAGCTCTCTAGTCAACTTCCTAACTGAAGAGCAACACAGTGGCAAGGGAGAGTGTAACTATGCTCCCAGAGATGGGGCACCACTGTGCAGACATGATGACCACTGATGTTTCCAGAATGCAATTCAAGTGTGCTCTGAACCGCAGGGCTAGGCTTCTCCTCCTGTAATAAATGTGGCACTTGCTCTCCTAACTGCACAGACCTACACCACACCAACTTACTGTCTGACTACAACTAATTTCACTTTGCTAGTTTTTAAAATAACTCTTCAACAGTTTATTAAGTTTTGACTTCAAATTAAAGCTGCTTTAAAAGATAGCTTTTTATTTTGGCCAGTTCACTCATTATTTCCTAAAACTAAATTGTATAAATGTTATAGTCACCTAATACTGGACATATGTAATGATAAAACAGGGCTTTGTTTCAGTGACCCACACAGTATTTTGTCCTTGCCTCCTGACAATTGCCCAGTGCTGCCCGATTTTGACCACAACTGGTACTTTACTTGAGAGGACCCCTGAATCCTAAAAGCCAATGCGTCAGTTGTGTTGACTTGAAGCTAAATGACAGCTGAATTATTTCAAGTTGGCTTTTATTTTGTGATTCTGTTGGTCAGTGATTTACAAAATTACTAAGCTGATTATTTTGTAAGGATAATATCCACAGTCTGGCCAACTAATGACCATGTAAACTAGAAATTAGTACAGGGACATGTTTTGATTCTTCTGTTGTGACCGTATAGCATCTGTATTTAGCTGGTAGCTGTTGCTTTCAGATGGGCATTTTAGCATATGTAAGATTGCTACATAAAATATATATTTTTTTATTTATACATTTTTAACTGCAAGTGGCTTTGATACACTAAGGTGAGCTTATAAAGCATGAACTATCACCATAGGCACAATATATTAGTTTTCTATGTGTTCCTGGAAGTTTTCTGAGTAAGTGTTATCAGCTTATGAAGGACTGAAGGTACAGTTGCATAGGCTGTGTATTCCACACAATCTGGGAGATGTCATGGCCATGGTGGTCTGTGTGAGTGGCTTCATACGACCACACATGATTCATTTGAGAAGTGTATGTGGTGCCTCGGAGTACCCAGATGTGTAGCTCTGAGTCCATGCTGCTGCAGAAATTAATTCTCAAATAGCATAGACAAAAGAATCAGGCAGTATTCTATTACTTTTTCAGAGACACAGTACAGCATATCATTTGAGGGAATGGAATTCTAGAGCCAGTCTGAATGGGTCCAAGTCCTAGTTCATTACTTACTAGCTGGGTAACCCTGGGCAAGCTATTTCACTTCTCTATGGTTCAATTTTTTCATCTATAAAGTGGAAATAATAGCAGAACCTAACTCAGAGCTTTTTTTTTTCCCTACAAAAGCATAAAGGTTTTTTTTATTATGTGAACATAGACAAAATTACTTAAGTTAATAAATTTTTATTTAAGGATATTCTTAGGCTGTGATTCCTTCCCCTGCCAATCACCTTAGCTCCTGCAAAGTCTGAGTTATGATCTTCAAGACAGTCCTTTTAAAATCAACTCTAGTTCAGTCCACAGTTGTCATTATCAGTCAGCTCAACATTCTTTAGCTGAGCTTCTTTGATGGCTATGTGAATACCTAACCCAGAGCTTTTATGAGGATTATGTGAGGCAATATTGTAAAGTAGCTAGAACACTGCTTGGCAATGGTAAACACTGTAAAGTGCTCAGATTTGGTATTAGTATTACTGAGTGAGAAAATCAAAGCAGAAAGGAACTAAATTAACTTGTTATGGGTTTAAAAATTAATCAGTGGTGTATTGCAGAATGCAAAGGAAAGTTCTTGATTTGTAAGAGTGTTCATGAGACCACACAGTTTTCCATCCCAACTTTCTGACAAAGGTGAAATGCATGACTTGCAGTAATACTTATGTCTGAAAGGCAAAATCCCATGGACCTGAGTGCTTTGATTATTGACATGGGTCATCTTTAACGGGGCACCTGGATGATGCACAGGGCAGTATGAACCCACACACTGCCAGTACCTGGGCTGGCAGTCACCAGCCACCTCTTCTAGTAGGCAGAGGCACACCCAGTGGTCAAATAATTCTAGTTTTCAGAATCAGCCGTCAGTAAGACTCCAAATCCTAGAAGGGAGTAATTGTCCTGCTCTGGTGAGGTGTCAACTGCTTTCATTCACGTTCTTTAAATGTCAGTCAAACCCTGGTGCACTGGAAAATCATCTCATTCATTTCAGTGCAAACAGCGTCCACCCCTGGTGCCCTGAGGGACAGGTACATTATGAAGATGACAGAATCATACAAAGTCTCTGGGCCTATTTCTGCAATGTGAAGGGGGACAGCTAGAAATCAAAAAAGTCCTGGCATGTTAGTGAGAGGATGCTTTTTACCTATTTCAATTTCTACACAAGGCCCAGAGAGTTTTGGTAACTGGTTTTGATGCAGATTGTGGCTTTGAGATAGTGGAAAACAGAACAGCTCGCACAATAAACAGGCTGTTCACTCACACCTTCATCTGGTGTTCTAGAAAAGTACAGTTCAACCCCATAAAACTCTAGGCACACAGACAGGGCATGCATAATCAACATAATCCAGACCCACCTATAGGGGCTGTGTTAGCATCAACTAACTAGTTCCCCTCTCTTAAAAAATGAAATGGGGAGATTTCATGGGTCAAAATTAAAATGCATAGCAAAAATTTAGGTAAACCAGAAATCTGAATAAACTAGAAATACATATGGTGTATAAAACGAGCTGTGTAAAAGGCAGCCAAAAATCAAATGGCTCACAATAGCAACTCTTTATGACACTGAGGTTTCACCCACAATTTTCATTACTGCTGCTTTTAGCCAGAAAATTAGGGAAAAGCACTCAAATTCTGTTTTACACCAGCTTAATAAAAATGTACATATTCTATTTTTAAGTCAATTAACATCTTTGATTTTAAAATACCTTCATCATAAATGCAATTAGTGTAATATCCTGGATCAAATATAGAGTATGGTATCTAAAAAAAAGGAACATTACTTTCGGTCCAATAACATTACCTGTTCTAACTTACTGCCTCATTATAAGAGTCAAATCAAAAATTATATCTTACAGGAGCAGAGAAATCAGAATCTATTTCTCTTCATGGTAAACACAAGGACACTAAACTTGGAGAGTTTACACAGCTTATCTGAGGTCAAATCCTACTAAGCACTGGAGATAGCGACCCTGCTTACTTCATACAAGAAAGACCCATGCCAGGAGGTAAGTTCAATTCTTAGTGCTCCTTCCTGGCTTAAAGAGAAAATTAGCTGTCTGCCAACCACCTTGTGGTCAGATCACAGCAGGATTTCTGAGTCCCAGAGCTGAAACTGAGAGAGGGGTGACCCATACACTAGTTTCAGGAAAATCCTCTCTTACCAGATGGCTCACATAGGAAGTTTGTGGACCCATTAGGGCAGCACAAAACACCAATGCCATGCCTTTGTGACAGTTGGTGACCACTATGGTGGGTGAATTCCACCATCCAGGGTAATGCCCATACCTTCCCTACCTGCCTGCAAGATGCCCCAGCTTACAGTACACCTGCTGTGATTTCCTCAGACTGTAGCTGCCCCCAAATAGGCAGAGGCTACAAAATCATGACATATCAAACCATGGAAGTGGGAAGACACAGCACCATGAAAGAACTTTTGCTAACATGCTGGTGAAAAATCACCAACAAACCAGTGATGGGGACCACTGAAAATAGATAATCATGATGGGATATTTTAAGTAAAAGGGTAGAAGAGAAGAGTGGGAAACATCATGATGTTTTAGATTGAAACAGTGGTTCTATTTCTTGCTGGAATGAACATTTCCATTTAATGTTTATTCAGGTGGTTAAGTTACCATGGGTGCCCTAGAAATTGGGATTTTTCCCATTTCTCACCCCCTACTAAAAACAAAAGAACAAAAACATTCGCACATTTGTCACTAAAATTTTATCAATAGGCCATCACACGCCAACAAGGTTGCTGAAATGAGGATAGCACAGACTGTCCTGGCCCCTAACACAGCCTATTAAACAGAAATTAAGAGATTATTTAAAAAATTGCATGAAAAGAACAAAGAATAAAATTTCAAGAACATCAACATAGTACTGGAGGTCCGAGCCATGGCAATCAGATAACAAAAAGAAATAAAAGGCATCCAGATTAGGAAGGAAGAAGTTAAACTGTCACTGTTTGGAGATGACATGATATCATACATAACAAACCCTAAAGAATCCACTCCAAAACTATTAGAATAACTGAACTCAGCAAAGTTGCAGAATACCAAATTGATACACAGAAATCTGTTGGATTCCTATATACTAATCATGAACTAGCAGAAAGACAAATTGAGAAAACAACTCTATTTACAACTGCATCAAAAAGAATAAAATACCTACGAATAAACCTAAGCAAGGAGGGGAAAGATCTATACCCTAAAAACTACAAGACACTCATGAGAGAAATTAAAGAGGACACTAATAAATGGAAATACATCCCATGCTCATGAATAGGAAGAATTAATATTGTCAAAATGGGCCTCCTGCCTAAAGCAATCTACAGATTCAATGCAGTTCCTATCAAAATACCAACAGCATTCTTCTACAAACAGAATAAATAGTTCTAAAATTCATACGGAACCACAGAAGACCCCCAATAGCCAAAGCAATCCTGAGAAGGAAACATAAAGCTGGGGGAATAATGCTCCCCAACTTCAAGCTCTACTACAAAGCCACAGTAATCAAAACAATTTGGTACTGGCACAAGAACAGACCCATAGATCACTGCAACAGAATAGAGAGCCCAGATATAAACCCATGTACACATATACGGACAATTAATATATGATAAAGGAGTCATGGATATGCAATGGGGAAATGACAGCCTCCTCAACAAATGATGTTGGTGATACTGGACAGCAACATGTAAGAGATGAAACTGTAGCACTGTCTAACTACAAACAGAAAAAGTAAACTCGAAATGAATCAAACATCTGAATATAAGTCATGAAACCATAAAACTCTTAGAAGAAAACATAGGCAAAAATCTCTTGAATATAAACATGAGCAACTTTTTCCTGAACACATCTCCTTGGGCAAGGGAAATAAAAGCAAAAATGAACAAATGGACTACATCAAACTAAAAATCTTCTGTACAGCAAAGGACACCATCAGCAGAACAAAAAGGTATCCTATAGTATGGGAGAATGTATTTGTAAATGATATGTCTGATAAGGGGTTAACATCCAAAATATACAAACTAGTCACATGCCTCAATACCCAGAAGAACAAATAACCCAATTAAAAAATGGGCAGAGGATCAGAACAGACACTTCTCCAAAGAAGAAATTCAAATTGCCAACAGGCATGTGAAAAGATGCTCCACATTGCTAATCATCAGGGAAATGCATATTAAAACCACAATGAGATGTCACCTCACACCAGTTAGGATGGCTAACATTCAAAGACAAGGAACAACAAATGCTAATGAGGATGTGGAGAAAGGGGAACCCTCATACATTGCTGATGGGAATGTAAATTAGTTCTACCATTGTGGAAAGCAATATGGAGGTTCCTCAAAAAACTAAACATAGAAATACCATTTGACCTAGGAATTCCACTCCTAGGAATTTACCCGAAGAAAACAAGTTCCCAGATTCAAAAAGACATACGCACCCCTATGTTTATTGCAGCACAGTTTACAATGACCAAGATATGGAAGCAACCTAAGTGTCCATCAGAAGAAGAATGGATAAAGAAGCTTTGGTACATATACACAATGAAATAAAACAAATCCTACCATTTGCAACAACACGGATGGAGCTAGAGGGTATTATGCTCTGTGAAATAAGCCAGGGGAAGAAAGACAAGTACCAAATGATTTCACTCATTTGTGGAGTATAACAACAAAGCAAAACTGAAGGAACAAAACAGTAGCAGACTCATAGACACCAAGAAAAGGGACTAGCGATTACCAAAGGGAAGGGGTTGGTGAGGATGGGTGGAGAGGAAGGGAGAAGGGGATTAAGGGGCATTAAAATTAGCACTCACAATATAGGTAGGTTACGGGGAAGGCAGTAGGGTATGGAGAAGACAAGTAATGACTCTATAGCATCTAACTACTACTGGAATTGGGGGGAGGACTTGATAATATGGGTGAATATTGAAACCACAGTGTTGTTCATGTGAAACCTTCATAAGATTGTGTATCAATGCTACTTTAATTTAAAAAATTTCAAGAACATATGAACTCAATGCAATTCCATGATGCTATGACTTTGTCTGCAGGATGGTGAGAAGTTTGCAAGGGAACAAAAAGGAAATGGTGCAGGTGCCAAGGGCCCAGCTCCCAGGAACACTGCCCCGGGTACCTGAGGGCTGCCTCTACCCCCCTGCCAATCCACAAAGGATCAAACACGTGCTGAACACATTACATTCACTCTGAGGGGAACGAGTTCACTCTTTGAGTCAGACCAGGATGGATCTAAGTCCCCTGCATCTTTAACATGACTCACAGTGAGGAGGCGCTCAGAGGAGCTGGCCCTCCCAGCTTTCTCAGAATGAGGATGACTCGGCTGTCTAACCTCGCTGAAGCAGAGCCAGTGAGTAGGGCCCTCGGACTGCCTGTCAGCCGGGCTGACTGTAACCTACCTGCAAGGCCCTGCAGACAGCACCCTGCAAAATGACCTATGACCTTGGAGGGATGCAGGGGGAAGCTGTTTCATAAGCTCTGATGCAGGGCTGACGTGCCTTCCTCAGCTTCCCTGGGAACTTCTGTCAAAATCTTTGTGGCCCTGCATACTGAATTTATAGAAATACGGGATCAGGTTACAACTCTGGTGGATTAACTGCATGCTTCTCAAAGACAGAAACCTTATCTTTTTACCGTGGAAGCCCAGGACCAGACTGTTAACTATTAAATGAGCAAATGCAAACAAGTGGCCACTTAGAAGACTCCTGAATGGCAGCTCTGGTCCCAGCAGTCCCAGATGGCCTGTCCCTTGCTGGGGTGGGTACTGAAGGCTGATCACTTTCAATATGATTTAATACATTAATTACTTTCCATAAATATTTTAATTACATGAAAAGTACCTATATTAAAAATAAAAATAGAAAAGTATCTTTGCTATATTCGTTTAGATACATTAAATGAAGGCAACTACAAAATGGTCTCAATTTTCTCCTCTGTAAAGTCAAGGAGTTAAAGTCTGCAACATCTCCCTTGTAAAGGTGCCGTGGTTTCATATGCACATCTGACAAGTTCTGAGGAAAGAGTCATCAGCAACGTTCCTGGGGTTGATGAGGAGGAGTGAAGGCATCTTTGCCACCTAATGCAAAGTGAGTAATACCTGAGATTTAAAATTTAAGTGAAAAGAGGCCACAATACATTTATGTGTCAACAGCAATCACTCAGGGAGAGAAGGATGACATGCTTGTTCAATAGGCATGAATATCTTCCTCATAGGACCTTTTGAAGGCTAAGAAACAAAAATTGGGTGAGTTCCTGGGTCAGAGCAATCTGGAATTCATTTGGTCCCATGCATTGGCATTTCAAATGCAAATGGCCTCTGCCTGTGTCATGTTTGGTGCCTCCTATTTGCTCAGTTGACAGAGACCAAAGAGAGGAACAGCCTCAGAGATGCAGTGCTAACTGCAGTGGGAGAGAAGGAGAATCAGGACAATGAGGGGGCCCTGAACAATGAGAGAGAGAGAGAAAAGAAGCTGTTTTCCAGTTCTAATTAACTTGGGAAACAAGTCAGAAAACATAGCCAAGGATGGTATTCACTGCAAAAGATTAAAAACAGTACTTCTCATTATAACGGAGCTGCCTCCTTTCAACTGAAATGTGCAATTTGAATTGGAAACACTTTACATCAATAAAATATACAAATTCGCCTTTAGAGAAAGAAAACCAAATTACACATATGTGTATGAACACCTGAAAAACTGCTATTTTTTAAGAGAATCATATGGAGCAATTAAAGCTCTTTTATTGTAGAAAACAGGTTTCATCGAAGGTTAACCAGAGCCTAGGATTGTAAACGAAGCAGGCAAAAACTTTAACATATTTGTACCTTAGTGTCACTAATATATGAAAAATCTATCAGTAATTCAATGGTCTCAAACCCAAAACAGCAGATTTCTAAACAATAAGAAAAGGTAATAATAAATAAATAAATTTAAGTATGACTGGATATCAACCATGGAAATTCAGACTACGAAAATCTATGTCTCCATTACAGAAATTCAAAAAATCAGGACATTCAGTACTAGGAGAAGAAAACTTCAAATTCTTAGGCTTTGAAGGACTGCATATTGCTGCATATTAAAATATACTCCTGCTTAAATGGTTTGCTCTTTGAGGGTAGTCAGGTCAGATCTACACCAAAAGCAAATACCTCTCAATGAGAGTTGAAACCAAAGATTACTTCTGAGGGCTGTGTGTCTAGGAAGGGGACTGGGGGGTGGGGGGTGGGCAGGGCTCAGTAATTTATCCTATTCAGCGAAGCAAACTAAACTACTTCCAGGTTTCCAGAAACTTTCATTTGGCATGGCTACACATTTTGATAAGTAGCTGCATTACTTTTACCTGTTTAACCTCAGGACAAACCATAACCTATGTGCAACCACATTAACAAAATTACAATTTTAAAGTTGTGCAAATGTCTAAAAAAACAGAATTATAATGCAAAGAGGGTAATATCTACTGTTGGAAAGAGCACTCAGCAAGTTCAGGAGTCACAGGGCTAGACTTCTATCACAAGGAATACATACTGACAGATAAGAAAGTGAAGTATTTCAAACAGAACATAAAACTTTGGGCTGAATCTTTTCTGTGAAGCACCACTCGGATACTGTTCTCTGCCAGAAAATAGTGATGTTAACGGAAGCAGAATGTTTTCTTCCCAAATTGGCTGAGAAAATATGTAGCAAAGGGCATTAACAATACTATTCTAAAAGGTAGATTTAAGTCAGAATCAGAGATGTACCCCCATGGATTCCAGAGAGGCTGACTGCTCTCTCCCTTGGATGTGTGACATATGGAGAGAGGTCCAACAGGACACAAGTCACAAAAGCAGAAAGGGCAGGGGCAAGGGTATGATTACTGCTCACAGCATTTCTGCTAGTAGGCTGAATTCTTATCAGGACTTCGGAAGTGGCCCAGGCCGCTGCACAGGGAACATGAGAGAAGGGGCAGATAGGGCCTTGTTCAAGGCTACCACATAAGAATGCAGAAGGTGGGGAGGGCAGATAGGGAAGGTAAGGCTGTGTTCAAGTTCTGTCTCATAAGAGGTGGGGGAGGAGAGAGGCAGATAGGGAAGGAGGGGAGTGGGAGTCAGGAGAGAGAGGCAGCAGGGAGGGAGGCGGAAGGAAAGATAAGACAAGACTCCAGCACATCAGCATCCTAAACTTTAGCCAGAGTGAAGAGCTAGTATCACTGTTCAAGTATACATGCAACACCACGCCCACCGAAATGTCTTCACTTTGTTTAAACTGTATTACAGCGATGCCAAAGGTAAACTTGAAAAGCTGTCACATTCTCAGTGTTCTAACAAAGGGGTTTTCAGTTCTCCAATTCCTTTGCTGAATTTTCCGTTCATTTCCCATCTTCACTGAGCAGGCCCGATGCCAGGCACCCATGCAAAGATAACAAGGTGGGTCTCTATCACCAGAAGGGTTCAGATACACTCACTTTCTAAGGTGCCTCACAGTCACTTGAATTATATACTCTTTTATTTAAAAGATACCAAATAATGTCATGTTTTAAGTGTACCAAAGGAGATGTGTAAAACAAATGATAAGAAATTCTCTCATACACTAATGATTCAAATGTGTTTTGGTTCAAAGTATAGGGAAAAGAATGTCAAAGGTTTCCTATAGGCCTCATTTAATTTAGATATAGTAGAACCAAAGGTTGTTTGAGTTCAGTGTGCTTCCCCCTTTCATAGTTGTGGAACAACCATATATAGATAGCATGGGTGGTAATACTGTCATAGACTTTGCATTTAGGAATGAAGAAAGAAAGGCAGTATCTAATGAGACCAAAATAATTACACATATATACTATGAGAAAAGACGTGTAGCCTAATGGACTGTAATGTTATTCAAGATCTAATATCTTTATTCTTCAGTTTTAAAATTTCATAAAAATCCAAGAAAGTACTGCCCTTTATATTTAAATAATGGACACTAACAAGAATAAAACATTAGAGGAGTATATAAATCTTAACTCTTAACTATTCACTCCAACAGTCAATCATAACCACAACCTTTATGAATTAACTTTTGTGACCAGAGTGTAGACGATGATTTAATAGGCAAATGATGAGATTTTAGACATGAGTCATCAACAGATAAGTACTGTCTGATTAACAAAGTGAACTAGTAGCAGTTCTTGCCTACTCGTGTTAGACATTAGCCACATTCAGGACCCTGGTATCTGTCCCATTCTGAACACGTTTGCTGAGAATTCCATTGTCCTTTCACCATTATCACTGAGGGCTACCACGAGTGCAATATGCACCCGGCACAATGTATTTTATATACACCCCCTCATTTAGTGTTATAGTAACCATGAGAAGTAAATATCACCTCCATTCTGCATAAGATGACAGACCAAAGCTACTGACAGGTGTCCAACACTTCCCGTGTGCCAATCTATATAGCAACTCACTGACTGAAAGCCCACAACAATCCTGTGATGGGTTACTACTATTGTCCTGATTTGATAGATGAAGACACTGGGTACGGAGACTAAACAGCTCTTCCAACATCACACATGACATATGTGTCAGAGCCCAGATGCTGGCCCAGATCCTCCTGACACCAACCCGGAGGAGCCTCGCTCTCCAGGCCTGCCATCCATCCCCCTATCAGCCAGGAAGCAGACCAGGGCTGGCTGGCCAGAGCTGGACCTCCCTAATCCACAGGTCAACTCATACATCTGGCTGGGACCCTTTCCCCTAAGTTTCCCTAAAGAAACTTACAACAGGGAAACTGAAGTCTTGCCTCCAAGCTGGCACAGCTCAATAGTCTTCAGATCATGTGACTAAAGGTCAGGGCTTCTACCTGACCGGTACACAAGGAACCCCAGAATAAAGAGCCCTTGTTTGTACACATGTCCTAAGTCCAATCAGTGTCATCAACTACTGAGTTACTGTGGCCAACCATGTGCCCAAACACACTAGCCCTCAGTTACCAAGCTCCACCAGCCAAGCCCACCTTAGCAGGTGACAGTGTGAGTAAATGGTGGCACTGGGCCTCTGGGCTCATGGTCAGCTGTGTTCAGATAGAGTGAGGGCACCAAGTGGGGGCAGGGGACCAATTGTAAGGGTATGTGAGATTAACAAAGGTAAAGGAAATTGCAGTCAGGGAGCGAAGTCTTGGAAAGGAGGCAGGAAGAGGAAGTCACACTGCTGGCAATCAACTACTAATTCGCTACCCTCAATTTAAGGATGGATAGGCACTGGGAAGAAATGAAACTGCTGTCTCCAGAAGCCACACTGGAGTGGAAGTACTACAGAAGAGGCTTTCCGCTTAGGGAGAAGCTCACCACTCCCATCCAGTCCCCCAGATAAGGGTGCTCGCCCTGATTGGGCAACACCTGAGCCTGGCTTCCTCAGGGAATACTGGAATGACTAATGCAAGTTCATGTAATGGGAGGTAAGCACAGCTCTTGCAAAGAGACCACAAAATATCACCAAAATGAACGAAGTGTATAGGGTGGCAGTGGCCCCCAGCACCCAGAAATTGCCATTTTAATTAGCAAGGACCAAGAACAAGAACAAAGGTATTATACTTAGCAGAAGTTTTGAACCCATCTTTGCCCCATGTTTCCAGCATGGCGTTAACACACTTATTACAGATTGAATGCCTTTATTAACAACTCAAGTATATGCACAAAGAGGAAAATGACTAAGGTGTGTACACCCAAATTTAACCAGTATTGTTTCTGGGGAGTGGCTTCAGTGTACATAGTCACATTCTGTTAGAGATCTGTAGCATTTGCCCTTTTTTTGCAATATATGTATTATGTTAGTGATTGGAGAAAATATGTCATGTCTCATGCCAAGTGAGAATATTTACAAAGTGTGCTAAGTCACTGATACTTGACTTATCCCAGTGAGTGGCTCTGATGGTAATCATTCAGACTGGGGAGGTTAAATATGCACAGAATTCACAAAAAGCCACTGCAAGCAAATACCCAGGCAACTTCAAAGAGGGCCTGCATTTCAAGGGGAGTGAGAGCCAGAGGTGGGAGCTAAGACTAGCCTCTAAGTCTTGGCAGCAGACCTGGTGGTCAGGAGGGTAGTCATTTGCACCCAGGTGATTGCTGCCTGGGAACAGGGGTGAAGTGTGTATACCTTAGCCATGATCAGCACTGGACAGAGTACACACATGTGTGCTGAATGGACACGTGACAAGAGTGGGGGATGGGAGGGAGGGACGAGGGGAGGAGGGTAAACAGGCAGAGAGGAGGAGGGAAGGGGATGGAGGCAGGAGTGGGAGGGAAGGAGAGGAAATGGTGGGAAAAGGGGGAGAGCTCTGCTCCACAAACAAAAGGCTGCATTTACTTTATGATCAGAGTTGTACATGAATTTAATAATATACTTCTTAATGTGCAATTACCTTTTATTTCCCTTTCAAGCCTTAAAGACTTCTTGTTAACTTCCACTGCTTCGGATGTCCAACTGGGGATTTCTGAAGGGAAGAACACAGACTAAAAATTATTCTGGAGAATAAAAGTGATAAATGTTTAAAGTATCATTAAAAAGAGTGATTTTCATTGAATAACAGACACAGTATATTGCCTAATATACCTGGGAAAAAATTAGGTCCAGTGCCTCATTTCTAATATAGGTGCCCTAGTAAACCTCAAGATGATTCTAGAAGAAAACAAAAACCAACTCTAGGATAAGCTTTGTGTGTTTAATGGAAAGCAAACCCAAGAAGTCTGTGCATGGCCACTAGCCAGGAGCCCCCAGGGAGGCTCTGTTGGCCCCAACCCAGCATCCCTGGCCCACCTTGCCAGTCCTTCTAGCTGACAAAAGCATTCAGAAAGCAATGTGGCCTCCTCACAGACACCTCAGAACTGGGCAGGGAGACAGAGACATTCTGCTTCAGAAACTCTTGTTAAGAAGGAAAAAAATAATACAAAATAGGCATCTTAGCTTGCTTTGCCCTCCAAATGCACTTTGAACATGAGCTCACAAATGCATGCCTCTTTGTCCTTGTCCTGGGGCTTCTTCTGGAGGGAGGACAGACCTTGCAGGTGACTGCCTCACACTGTGAGTATACAGTTTTATTCTTAGGGAGGAAACGATTAACACTGACCAGCCCTGTGCTCAGGCCCAGAAACAATGTGACTCCATTTTACACTAAGAAAGAAACTGAGGCTTTTTGAGGAAAGTTTTGTTCCCAGGTCTGTCTGACACATAAATGCTTTTACTATATTTGGAGATAGATGGATGAATCATGAAAGTGATTGCTATCTGCACATCTGGCATCTCAAGGGAAAATGCCGGGGTGGAGATGTGTCTTCTCCTCCAGCACCTGCTTTCACCGTATGTCATCAGTCCAAATAACTACATCGCCATTCACTTGGAAGCAGGAGCAGGCAGACAGGGAAGGAAAATGCTCTGATGGTAATAGATACCTTTTTTAATTGAGATTTATTTACTCTTTATTTAGCATGGTTATAGGACTGATTTTTAAGGAGGCACTGGAGACTTCCACAAATGATGGCTAAGAATCACTTCATTAAGGTCGATGTCAACTTGCCAGCCATCAGTATCTCCTTTCTGGGGCAACATGCAATGAATGATATGCTGGATGTTTACTAGCGAGGATGCAAATCTTAACCTGGATTTTGTATTGCTTCAAAAAAAATAAAAAGCCTGAAAATGGCCACTTAAATAAAAGACTGAGGAGCCAACATGGCGGCGTGAGTAGGACAGTGGGAATCTCCTCCCAAAAACATATATATTTTTGAAAATACAACAAATACAACTAATCCTAAAAGACAGATCAGAAGACACAAGACAACAGCCTGACTACATCCACACGTGCGAGAGCCCAGCGCCTGCTGAAAGGGGTAAGATACAAGCCCCGGCCCGGCGGGACCCGAGCACACCTCCCTCCAGCTCCCGGTGGGAGGGAGAGGGAGCCCAGGACTGCTAAACACCCAGCCCCAGCCATCCGCACCAGAGCACAGACACAGTGCAGGCGTGGAGGGCTGGAAACTAGGGAAATAGGGCAGCAAGACCTCTGAGCGGGTGCCGAAGATGATGCCCCTGTGACAAAGAAAAGCAAGTGCTTTTTGAAAGTCTTAAAGGGACAGGGACTTAACAGCTAGACAGAAACAACACAGGTCACAGCCCAGTGGCTGGAAATTACAGGGAAAACCGGGCACACTAACCCCCTGGGCAACAGCTCTGAGACCCCTCACGGAGGCAAACAGCCAAACAGCCCCACCCCCCGTCCATTACCCCTCCGGGCGCTGTGAAAGCAGAGAAACAGCCTAAGGCAAACCACGCCTCCATATAGGCCGGGCAAGACACAAAGACCCAGCCTAGACGCAATTACCCAACACAAGCCACTAGGGGTCGCAGTTGTCCCAGTAAAGAAAGGCCAGTAGCAAGTGAAAAGTTTGGCCCTCCCAGCTGACAGTCAATAGCACCTGTCAACATGAAAAGGCAAAAAAATATGATCCAGACAAGACTAACCCAGACACCTTCGGCATCTGCTACATCTTCCCCTGAGAAGGAACCTGGGGAGATAGATTTAACCAGTTTTCCTGAAAAAGAATTCAAAAAAAAAGTCATAACCATGCTGATGGACTTGCAGAGAAATATGCAAGAACTAAGGAAGGAGAATACAGAAATAAAACAAGCTCTGGAAGGACGTCAAAACAGAATGGATGAGATGCAAGAGACCATTAATGGACTAGGAAACAGAGAACAGGAACGCAGAGAAGCTGATGCAGAGAGAGATAAAAAGATCTCCAGGAATGAAAGAATTTTAAGAGAGCTGAGTGACCAATCAAAATGGAATAATATACGCATTATAGGGGTATCAGAAGAAAAAGAGAGAGAAAAAGGGATAGAAAGTGTCTTTGAAGAAATAATTGCCAAAAACTTCCCCAAACTAGGGAAAGAAATGGCCTCTCAGACCACAGAGGTACACAGAACTCCCATGACAAGGGAACCAAGGAGGGCAACACCAAGACACATAATAATTAAAATGGCAAAGATCAAAGACAAGGACAAAGTATTAAAGGCAGCCAGAGAGAAAAAAAAGGTTACCTACAAAGGAAAACCCATCAGGCTATTATCAGACTTCTCAACAGAAACCCTACAGACCAGAAGAGAATGGCATGATATACTTAATGCAATGAAACAGAAGGGCCTCGAACCAAGACTACTGTATCCAGCACGAATATCATTTAAATATGAAGGAGGGATTAAACAATTCCCAGACAAGCAAAAGTTGAGGGAATTTGCCTCCCACAAACCACCTCTACAGGGCATCCTACAGGGACTCCTCTAGAAGGTAGCACTCCTAAAAAGAGCACAGAACAAAACACCCAACATATGAAGAAGGGAGGAGGAGGAATAAGAAGGGAGAGAAATAAAGAATCATCAGACCGCATTTATAATAGCTCAGCAAGCGAGTTAAGTTAGACAGTAAGATAGTAAAGAAGTTAACCTGAACCTTTGGTAACCACAAACTCGAAGCCTCCAATGGCAATAAGTTCTTATCTTTCAATAATCACCCTAAATGTAAATGGACTGAATTCACCAATCAAAAGACACAGAGTAATAGAATGGATAAAAACACAAGATCTATCCATATGCTGCTTAGAAGAGACTCACCTCAAACCCAAAGACATGCACAGACTTAAAGCTAAGGGATGGAAAAAGATATTTCATGCAAACAACAGAGAGAAGAAAGCAGGTGTTGCAATTCTGGTATCAGACAAAACATACTTCAAAATAAAGAAAATAACAAAAGATAAAGAAGGACATTACATAATGATAAAGCGCTCAGTCCAACAAGAGGATATAACCATTATAAATATATATGCACCCAATACAGGAGCACCAACATACCTGAAACAAATACTAACAGAACTAAAGGAGGAAATAGAATGCAATGCATTCATTCTCGGAGATTTCAACACACCACTCACTCCAAAGGACAGCTCCACCAGACAGAAAATAAGCAAGGACACAGAGGCACTGAACAACACAGTAGAACAGATGGACCTAATAAACATCTACAGAACTCTACATCCAAAAGCAACAGGATACACATTCTTCTCAGGTGCACATGTAACATTCTCCAGAATAGACCACATACTAGGCCACAAAAAGAGCCTCAGTAAATTCAAAAAGATTGAAATCCTGCCAACCAACTTTTCAGACCACAAAGGCATAAAACTAGAAAGAAACTGTACAAAGAAAGCAAAAAGGCTCACAAACACATGGAGGCTTAACAACACACTCCTAAATAATCAATGGATCAAGGACCAAATCAAAATGGAGATCCAGCAATATATGGAAACAAATGACAACAACAACACTAAGCCCCAACTTCTGTGGGACACAGCAAAAGCAGTCTTAAGAGGAAAGTATATAGCAATCCAAGCATATTTAAAAAAGGAAGAACAATCCCAAATGAATGGTCTAATGTCACAATTATCGAAATTGGAAAAAGAAGAACAAATGAGGCCTAAGGTCAGCAGAAGGAGGGACATAATAAAGATCAGAGAAGAAATAAATAAAATTGAGAAGAATAAAACAACAGCAAAAATCAATGAAACCAAGAGCTGGTTCTCTGAGAAAATAAACAAAATAGATAAGCCTCTAGCCAGACTTATTAAGAGGAAAAGAGAGTCAACACACATCAACAGAATCAGAAAAGAGAAAGGAAAAATCACGATGGACCTCACAGAAATACAAAGAATTATTAGAGAATACTATGAAAACCTATATGCTAACAAGCTGGGAAACCTAGGAGATATAGACAACTTCCTAGAAAAATACAACCTTCCAAGACTGACCCAGAAAGAAACAGAAAATCTAAACAGACCAATTACCAGCAACGAAATTGAAGCGGTAATCAAAAAACTACCAAAGAACAAACCCCCCAGGCCAGATGGATTTACCTCGGAATTTTATCAGACATACAGGGAAGACATAATACCCATTCTCCTTAAAGTTTTCCAAAAAATAGAAGAGGAGGGGAAACTCCCAAACTCATTCTATGAAGCTAACATCACCCTAATACCAAAACCAGGCAAAGACCCCACTAGAAAAGAAAACTACAGACCAATATCCCTGATGAATGTAGATGCAAAAATACTCAACAAAATATTAGCAAACCGAATTCAAAAATACATCAAAAGGATCGTACACCATGACCAAGTGGGATTCATCCCAGGGATGCAAGGATGGTACAACATTTGAAAGTCCATCAACATCATCCACCACATCAAAAAAAAGAAAGACAAAAACCACATGATCATCTCCATAGATGCTGAAAAAGCATTTGACAAAGTTCAACATATATTCATGATAAACACTCTCAGCAAAATGGGAATAGAGGGAAAATACTTCAACATAATAAAGGCCATCTATGAAAAACCCACAGCCAACATTATATTGAACAGCGAGAAGATGAAAGCTTTTCCTGTGAGATCGGGAACTAGACAGGGATGCCCACTCTCCCCACTGTTATTTAACATAGTACTGGAGGTCCTAGCCACGGCAATCAGACAAAACAAAAAAATACAAGGAATCCAGATTGGTAAAGAAGAAGTTAAACTGTCACTATTTGCAGATGACATGATACTGTACATAAAAAACCCTAAAGACTCCACCCCAAAACTACTAGAACTGATATCGGAATACAGCAAAGTTGCAGGATACAAAATCAACACACAGAAATCTGTGGCTTTCCTATACACTAACAATGAACCAACAGAAAGAGAAATCAGGAAAACAACTCCATTCACAATTGTATCAAAAAAAATAAAATACCTAGGAATAAACCTAACCAAAGAAGTGAAAGACTTATACTCTGAAAACTACAAGTCACTCTTAAGAGAAATTAAAGGGGACACTAACAGATGGAAACTCATCCCATGCTCGTGGCTAGGAAGAATTAATATCGTCAAAATGGCCATCCTGCCCAAAGCAATATACAGATTTGATGCAATCCCTATCAAACTACCAGCAACATTCTTTAATGAACTGGAACAAATAATTCAAAAATTCATATGGAAACACCAAAGACCCCGAATAGTCAAAGCAATCCTGAGAAAGAAGAGTAAAGTAGTGGGGATCTCACTCCCCAACTTCAAGCTCTACTATAAAGCCATAGTAATCAAGACAATTTGGTACTGGCACAAGAACAGAGCCACAGAGCAATGGAACAGACTAGAGAATCCAGACATTAACCCAGACATATATGGACAATTAATATTTGACAAAGGAGCCATGGACATACAATGGCGAAATGACAGTGTCTTCAACAGATGGTGCTGGCAAAACTGGACAGCTACATGTGGGAGAATGAAACTGGACCATTGTCTAACCCCATATACAAAAGTAAACTCAAAATGGATCAAAGACCTGAATGTAAGTCATGAAACCATTAAACTCTTGGAAGAAAACATAGGCAAAAACCTCTTAGACATAAACATGAGTGACCTCTTCTTGAACATATCTCCCCGGGCAAGGAAAACAACAGCAAAAATGAAGAAGTGGGACTATATTAAGCTGAAAAGCTTCTGTACAGCAAAAGACACCATCAATAGAACAAGAAGGATCCCTACAGTATGGGAGAATATATTTGAAAATGACACATCCGATAAAGGCTTGACGTCCAGAATATATAAGGAGCTCACACGCCTCAACAAACAAAAAACAAATAACCCAATTAAAAAATGGGCAGAGGAACTGAACAGACAGTTCTCCAAAAAAGAAATACAGATGGCCAACAGACACATGAAAAGATGCTCCACATCGCTAATTATCAGAGAAATGCAAATTAAAACTACAATGAGGTATCACCTCACACCAGTAAGGATGGCTGCCATCCAAAAGACAAACAACAACAAATGTTGGCGAGGCTGTGGAGAAAGGGGAACCCTCCTACACTGCTGGTGGGAATGTAAGTTAGTTCAACCATTGTGGAAAGCAGCATGGAGGTACATCAAAATGCTCAAAACAGACTTACCATTTGACCCAGGAATTCCACCCTAGGAATTTACCCTAAGAATGCGGCAATCAAGTTTGAGAAAGAGCAATGCTCCCCTATGTTTATCGCAGCACTATTTACAATAGCCAAGAATTGGAAGCAACCTAAATGTCCATCAGTAGATGAATGGATAAAGAAGATGTGGTACATATACACAATGGAATACTACTCAGCCATAAGAAAAGGGCAAATCCTACCATTTGCAGCAACATGGATGGAGCTGGACAGTATTATGCTCAGTGAAACAAGCCAAGTGGAGAAAGAGAAATACAAAATGATTTCACTCATCTTTGGAGTATAAGAACAAAGGAAAAACTGAAGGAACAAAACAGCAGCAGAACCACAGAACTCAAGAATGGACTAATAGGTACCAAAGGGAAAGGGACTGGGGAGGATGGGTGCGTAGGGAGGGATAAGGTGGGGGGAATAAGAAGAGGGGTATTAAGATTAGCATGCATGGGGTGTGGGAGAAAGGGGAGGGCTGTACAACAAAGAGAAGACAAGTAGTGATTCTACAACATTTTGCTATGCTGATGGACAGTGACCGTAAATGGATTTATAGGGGGGACCTGGTATAGGGGAGAGCCTAGTAAACATAATATTTGTCATGTAAGTGTAGATTAATGATAACAAAAAAAAAAAAAAGAGCAGTTCCTGTGTGGTGACCTCCAATGAGTTCTACACAGTGGTATAAAGGGCATATAAAGGGTCTGTTTGTGTTTATACAGAGGATCAAAGCCTAATTGGGCTACCCCGAAAATGAACTAAGATACGATATGAAAAAGAACTTCCAACATCTGCACTCTCTGGAAGACTCATGCCAGAAGATGATCATCAAAAAACCCCAACAAAGATCCATGCACTGCTACAGCTGTAGATGCACTCATTCCACCAGTTCCTGGACTTGCCATGGGAATGAAGAAGGAGATATCTAAGCTGGCCTGTGCAAACAGTAAAACAACAAATTTAACTGGATCTATACTGTTGGAACTCAACCAAGAATTAGGAGAAGTGCAAATTGTAGCACTCCAAAATCTTACAACTACAGACTATTTACTGTTAAAAGAACATATGGGATGTGAACAGTCCCCAGGAATGGGTTGTTTTAATTTGTCTGATTTCTCTCAGACTGTTCAAGTTCAGTTGGACAATATCCACCACATCATAGATAAGTTTCACAAATGCCTAAGGTGCCTAACTGGTTTTCTTGGTTTCACTGGAGATGGCTGGTAATTACAGGTATGCTTTGATTATGTAACTGTACTCCTATTATGTCAATGTGTGTGTGCAATTTAATTAATAGTTTAAAACCTATACATGCTGAAGTTACTCTACAAGAAGATATGTCAAAGAAATAATCAATCTTCCCATGTTTTCTTCCGCCTGCTACTTCTATAGCTTTTCTTCTTCCTTCCTAATTACAACCCCTAAATAGAACTTGTGCCTCATATCGAATTTACCGAGTATCATAATTCTTCCAAGTGGTAAAGATACCTCAAGACAAATGCTGGGCATAGAAGCCACAGGGCATAAATCTGCAAAGAAGTAAAAAGCTAACCTTTTCAAACAATAAGTCTTCTCTCTCACTTACCAACTTCACATTTCCCTGTATCGCCCTGGAAGATGACTGGTTAGCCAGAGACGGGTAAGATTCCTCAAGGGAGGAACAACCTAAGACAGGCACAGTCGCAGGGGGGCCATCAGGTGAGAAATTGGGGATCAACAGAGGTGAGGCTTAGAACCTCACCCCCCTGTTCTGAGAGAAATCTTCTGCATCCGTGGATGTTTTATTACCCTTTTCTAGCTTGAATTAACACATAGTCTACAGGCACACACCTGATCATCTACATTTGCTCTCTTACAGCACTAAACTATGTTTTCTACCTTTATCTTGTATCTACCTACCACTTCAGCATTTTATTAAAAATAATAATAATAAAGAGAGAAATGTGGTATCCACATATAAATCAAGTATAAAAATCAAATGAGTATTCATATTTGTACTGACTGTTCGCATGAGCAAAACCAAAAGTTTCTGTGATGACTGCCCTTGTACTGTTCACCATGTAACTTATTCACTATGTAAGAATTTGTTCACCATGTAAGAACTTGTTTGTTATGCTTCAGAAGATTGGAGACTGATGAAAATTAGGCTTGGGGTGGATTAATGATTGTGCATTGAGCATTGACTCCCGTATACAGAATTTTATTGTTGTTAACAACCATTTGATCAATAAATATGAGAGATGCCCTCACACACACACAAAAAAGTACATGCTTCCAATTGTAAAATAAATAAGTAACCGGGATGTAATGTATAGCATAAGGGATATAGTCAAAATATTGTAACAACTTGGTATGGTGATAGCTGGTACCTAGAATTATCATGTATATAAATGATGAATCACTGTGTTGTACACCTGAAACTAATGTAATACTATGTGTCAACTACCCTTCAATAAAAAATAATTATCTAAAAAAAATAAAAAAAAAAGAAAGGGGACATTATGATTAGCATGTATAATATGGGGTGGGGGGGTCACAGGGAGGGCTGTGCAACACAGAGAAGACAAGTAGTGATTCTACAGCATCTTGCTACGCTGATGGACAGTGACTGTAATGGGGTATGTGGGGGGTACTTGGTGAAGGGGGGAGCCTAGTAAACATAATGTTCTCCATGTAATTGTAGATTAATGATACCAAAATAAAAATAAATTAATTAATTAACATGGAAAAATATAAATAAAAAAAATAAAAGACTGATACTGCTCACTCCACCTTTAAAACTTTCAAAACAATTTACTTCCCCTGTTCCATTACCTGACAATGTACAATGAGATCATAAAGTAAAATGGAGTCTAGATGAAAATAGAAATACAAACTCCAAGTCCTATGGCTCTCTTGGAAGCTTTCTATCTGCAATTTAAGATTTCATTTTATTTGCCTATACTAATAATGGGATTCCAGGAATTCAAATGAATAAAATCATATACATTTATGTCATATGTGTATGACAAAATGGTTTTGGGCCTAATTTAAATTGTGACCCAAAATAACAAAGTAACAAGTTTTGCATTTCACTATTTTGCAACCAGTACTTTTTGTTTTGCCCTAAAATTGTGTGAAGAGAAAGAAACAAACAGCTGAACCCTTACTCTAATATATTTGGAGATAGAAAAGCCACACAATTATGATTGGAATGGAGAATAATACCATAAATGAAAATTTCATGATTGGATTTATCTTCAAGTTGCCATGTGACATCAAAACCATCCTAATAAAAATAATTCACAGCCCATATTCTTGAAGCTAATGTATTGCATGGTCATCTGCTTCAATCCACTCATTTCACACCTGAGGAAATAAGAGACCAGAGTGGTCAAGTGATCTCTCCAAAGTCACACAGCTAAGCTGGTCCTAGATTACAGGTTTACCAGGTGCCAATCCAATACTGTACTTAGATCATAACTGATCCTTAATTTCCATAAATAACCTCTTAAGTGCTTATAATTGCATGTATTTTTGTATACAACTATTACTCTACACAACATAAATACTACCTGATGAGTCAGCTCAACATTATGTTAATATGAAACACTACTCAAAATTATCGAGAACATATTCTACACCTTTTGCTCCACTGATAAAGCACAATTAAACCACTAATGCCCGTGGGAAATTTGAAATGAAATTTGGGATATTCTTAGGTTGTCTAAACTAGGTATATCTACTCTAAAAACAGAATTTCCCTTTCCTATTCACAGTCAAATCATAATCACAGCTTTGCTACAACATATTTTGAAGGCTTTTATATGTAGCTATCAAGAAAAATGTAGCTATTCTATAGTCAAAGCTTATATAAGCACTTTTTAAAGTAAGAATTACAAGATAATTTACTACTTGACCCATCAGTTCAGACAGAGCTCTTATTCTCTAAAATTCTGCAATAATTCAAGAGCACTTAATTTACCTAGATCAGCAGCTTGTTATCAGCAACAGTCATTTGTGGACTACTCATAGGTGCAAGGGAACCAAAAAGCAAGAGATAACATCCTTGCCTAGTGTGGACTGATGACTGAGACAATTAAACAGTTTTTCACAGTAACAGCTGAGTCAAGGTTTGCAAGTGACAAATGTGTATATATACAAATGTGTTTAGAGGGGTAGTTAATAAATCCATATGTGATTTTTCCAGGGAAGATGAGTTGACAGATTCAGTGAAGAGTATATGTAGGGAAGCAGGGTAGGGTAAATTAAATAGGCCAACAGATGACATTGAATCCCTCAATACATGTCCAAAAGAGCAGAAAATGGCACAGGAAACAAAATATCCCTTGAAAAGATTCCTTTCTTGAAAATAAGTCAGCAATTGTTGAGATGGAGGCGTGAGAGTTGAGACAGGGGCTTCCTCCTAAAACCACATATAATATGAAAATATAATTACTACAACTAATCCTGAGAGAGCAACAGGAAAGAGGACTGTGCCAGACTGCATACACCCGGAGAAAAGAGCAGACCTCCAGGAAGAGGGAAACGTACCAAAGCTGTGGCCTGGCGGGACCCAAGCCCTTCCCCCACCCCAACTCACTGGCGGAAGAAAGAGAAACTGAGCAGGGAGGGAGTGGAGCCCTGGGACTGCTGAATACCTAACTCCAGATATATGCTTTGGGAGCACAAACCTACATTTCATGGTGCTTTCATGATACTCTTGTGATTACAGGGTTGGAAAGCTAAGACAGGGAGAATTCCTGGAGAGACTGAGATTCCAGCCACTTGTGAAAAGCAGGGATCCATATCTGGCTGATCTGGGACAAAAGCTTATACCTGTGTGCTCAGCCCACTGGTTCAGGCACTGGAGACAGGCATAGCAGCCCAGAAGCAGGAAACAGCTCTTTCCTCTTACCAGGCACCAATTTCACTCCCCTGAGACCTCCGACATTGCTTCAGGGGCTGAGCAGCTCCAGAGAGTAGAGCTTCTGGACACTAGAGGGTGCCATAAACAAATATGACATGCCAAAGAACCTGGTCCAGAGAAAAATTAATATAACTCCGGAGAAAGATTTAAATGACATGGACCTTATGACTCTTCCTGAAAGGGAGTTCAAAATAAAAATCATCAACATGCTAATGGAGGTATGGAAAGATATCCAAGAACTCAGGAATGAATTCCGGTTGGAGATCCAATCGTTGAAGAGCACAATGGAGGGTATTAAAAGCAGGTTGGATATGGTGAGAGAAGATGATAAATGAAATAGAAACTAGAGAAGAGGAATACAAAGAAGCTGAGGCACAGAGAGAAAAAAAGATCTCTAAGAACAAAAGAATACTGAGAGAACAGTGTGACCAATCTAAACGGAACAATATTAACATTATAGGGCTGCCAGAAGAAGAAGAGAGAAAGGGATAGAAAGTGTCTTTGAGGAGGTAATTGCTGAAAACTTCCCCAATCTGAGGAAGGAGATAGTCTCTCAGGCCATGGAGATGCACAGATCTCCCAACACAAGGGAACCAAGGAAGACAACACCAAGACACATAGTAATTAAATTGGCAAAAATCAAGGATAAGGACAGACTATTAAAAGCAGCCAGAGAGAGAAATAAAATCACATACAAAGGAAAGCCAATTAGGCTAACATCCGACTTTGCAGCAGAAACCTTACAGGCCAGAAGGGAGTGGAATGATGTATTTAAAGCAATGAAGCAGAAGGGCCTGGAACCAAGATTATTTTATCCAGCAAGATTATCATTTAAATTTGAAGGAGGGATTAAACAATTTCCGGATAAGCAAAAGCTGAGAGAATTTACCTCCCACAAACCATTTCTACAGTGTATTTTGGAGGGACTGCTATAGATGGAAGTGTTCCTAAGGTTTACTACTTTCCACCAGAGGTAATAAAACCACAGTAAAGAAAGTAGAACAGCAAATTACTAAGCACCCTAAATGTAAATTAAATGAACTATCCCCAAGTCAATCAAGGGATTGACAAAGAATACAGAATATGATACCTAATATATAAAGAATGGAGGAGGAAGAAAAAGGAGGAGAAAAAGAAAAGAACCTTTAGATTGTGTTTGTAATAGCATATTAAGTGAGTTAAGTTAGACTCTTAGATAGTAAGGAGTTACCCTTGAACTTTTGGTAACCACGAATCTAAAGTCTGCAATGGAAATAAGTACATACCTGTCGATAATCACCCTAAATGTAAATGGATTGAATGCACCAATCAAAAGACATAGAGTCACTGAATGGATAAAAAAACAAGACCCATCTATATGCTGCCTATAAGAGACTCACTTTAAACCCAAAGACATACAGAGATTAAAGGTGAAGGAATGGAAAAAGATATTTCATGCAACTAACAGAGAGAAAAAAGGAGTTACAGTACTTGTATCAGACAAAAAAGACTTCAAAACAAAGAAAGTCACAAGAGACAAAGAAGGACATTACATAATGATAAAGAGATCAACCCAAAAGGAAGATATAACCATTATAAATATCTATGCTCCCAACACAGGAGCACCCACATATATGAAACAAATACTAACAGAATTAAAAGGGGAAATAGAATGCAATGTATTCATTCTAGGAGACTTCAACACTCCACTCACTCTGAAGGACAGATCAATCAGACAGAAGATAAGAAAGGAGACAGAGGCATAGAACAACACAATAGAACAGATGGACCTAACAGACATCTACAGAACTCTCCACCCAAAAGCAGCAGGATACACATTCTTCTCAAGTGCACATGGAACATTTTCAAGAATAGATCATATACTAAGCCACAAAAAGAGCTTCAGTAAATTCAAAAAGATTGAAATTGTACCAACTTGTTTCTCAGACCACAAAGGTATGAAACTAGAAATAAATAAGCAAAGAAAATGAAAATTCCCACAAACACATGGAGGCTTCACAACATGCTCCTAAATAACCAATGGATCAATGACCAAATAAAAACAGAGATCAAGCAATATATGGAGACAAATGACAACAATAATTCAACACCGCAAAATCTGTGGGACACAGCCAAGGCTGTGCTAAGAGGAAAGTATATTGCAATACAGGCCTACCTCAAGAAAGAAGAACAATCCCATATAAGCAGTCTAAATTCACAATTAATGAAACTAGAAAAAGACAAACAAATGAGGCCCAAAGTCAGTAGAAGGAGGGACATAATAAAGATTAGAGCAGAAATAAATAAAATAGAGAAGAATAAAACAATAGAAAGAATCAGTGAAAGCAAGAGCTGGTTCTTTGAGAAAATAAACAAAATAGATAAACCCCTAGCCAGACTTATCAAGAAAAAAAGATAGTCGACTCACATAAACAAAATCAGAAAAGAGAAAGGAGAAATCCCTACGGACACCACAGAAATACAAAGAATTACTAGAGAATACTATGAAAAATTATATGCTAACAAACTAGATAACCTAGAAGAAATGTAAACTTTCTAGAAAAATACAACCTTCCAAGGTTGACCAAAGAAGAAAAAGAAAATCTGAACAGACCAGTTACCAATAACGAAATTGAATCAGTAATCAAAAAACTACCAAAGAACAAAACCACAGGACAAGATGGCTTCACTGCTGAATTTTATCAAACATTTAGTGAAGACCTAATACCCATTATCCTTGAAGTTTCCAAAAAAATACAAGAGGAGGGAATACTTCCCAACTCATTCTATAAGGCCAGCATCACTCTAATACCAAAACCAGGCAAAGCACCACAAAAAAAGAAAATTACATACCAATATCCCTGATGAACATAGATGCAAAAACACAACAAAATATTAGCAAACTGAATTCAAAAATACATCATAAAGATCATCCTTCATGATCAAGTAGGATTTATGCCAGGGATGCAAGGATGGTACAACATTCGAAAATCCATCAACATCATCCACCACATCAACAAAAAAGACAAAAATCACATGATCATCACCTAGATGATAAAAAAGCATTTCACAAAATTCAACATCCATTTATAATAAAAACTCTCAACAAAATGAGTATAGAGGGCAAGTACCTCAACATAATAAAGGCCATATATGACAAACCCACAGCCAACATTATACTTAACAGCGAGAAGCTCAAAGCTTTTCCTTTAAGATCAGGAACAAAACAAGGATGCCCATTCTCTCCACTTCTATTCAACATAGTACTGGAGGTCCTAGCCACGGCAATCAGACAACACAAAGAAATAAAAGGCATACAGATTGGCAAGGAAGAAGTTAAACTGTCCCTGTTTGAAGATGACATGATATTGTACATAAAAAACCCTAAAGAATCCACTCCAAAACTACTAGATCTAATATCTGAATTCAGTAACATTGCAGAATACAAAATTAATACACAGAAATCTGTGGCACTCTTATACACTACCAATGAACTAGCAGAGAGAGAAATCAGAAAAACAATTTCATTCACAATTGCATCAAAAAGAATAAAATACCTAGGAATAAACCTAACCAAGGAAGTGAAAGACCTATACCCTGAAAACTACAAGACACTCATGAGAGAAATTAAAGAAGATACCAATAAATGGAATCACATCTCGTGCTCATGGATAGGAAGACTTAATATTGTCAAAATGGCCATCCTGCATAAAGCAATCTATAGATGCAATGCAATACGAACAGCATTCTTCAACAAACTAGAGAAAATCATTCTAAAATTCATATGGAACCACAAAAGACCTTGAATAGCCAAAGTAATTCTAAGAAAGAAAAAAGCTGGAGGCATCATGTTCCCAAACTTCAAGTTCCACTACAGAACCACAGGAATCAAGACAATTTGGTACTGGCACAAGAACAGACCCATAGACCACTGGAACAGACTAGAGAGCCATGATATAAACCCAATTATATACAGTCAATTCATATATGAAAAAGGAGCCATGGACATACAATGGGGAAATGACAGCCTCTTCAGCAGCTGGTGTTGGCAAAACTGGACAGCTACATGGAAGAAATGAAACTGGATAATTGTTTAACCCCATGCCCAAAAGTAAACTCGAAATGGATTAAAGAGTTGAATGTAAGTCATGAAACCATAAAACTCTTAGAAGACAACATAGGCAAACATCTCCTGAATATAAGCATGAGCAACTTCTTCCTGATCCCATTTCCTCCAGAAAGGGAAACAAAAGCAAAAATGAACTCATGGGACTACATCAAACTAAAAAGTTTTTGTATGGCAAAGGACATCATCAACAAAACAAAAAGGCATCCTACAGTATGGGAGAATATAGTTGTAAATGACATCCGACAAGGGGTTAACATCCAAAATATATAAAGAACTTACACACCTCAGCACCCAAAAAGCAAATAACCCGATTAACAAATGGGCAGAGGATATGAAGAGACAGTTCTCCAAAGAAGAAATTTAGATGGCCAACAGACACATGAAAAGATGCTCCACATCACTAATCATCAGGGAAATGCAAATTAAAACCACAATGAGATATCACCTCACACCAGTAAGGATGGCCAGCATCGAAAAGACTAAGAACAACAAGTGTTGGCAAGGATGCGGAGAAAGGGGAACCCTCCTACACTGCTGGTGGGAATGTAAGCTAGTTCAGCCATTGTAGAAAGCAATATGGAGGTTCCTCAAAAAACTAAAAATGGAAATACCATTTGACCCCGGAATCTCACTTCTTGGAATATACCCAAAGAATACAACTTTTCAGATTCAAAAAGACATATGCACCCCTATGTTCATCGCAGCACTTTTTGCAATAGCCAAGATATGGAAGCAGCCTAAGTGTCCATCTGTAGATGAATGGATAAAGATGTTGTAGATATATACAATGGAATACTATTCAGCCATAAGAAAGAAACAAATCCTACCATTTGCAACAACATGGATGGAGCTATAGGACATCATGCTCAGTGAAATAAGCCAGGCGGAGAAAGACAAATGCCAAATGATTTCCCTCATTTGTGGAATATAACAATGAAGCAAAACTGAAGGAACAAAATGGCAGCAGACTCAGAGACTCCACAAATGAACTAGTGGTTACCAAAGGGGAGGGGTGTGAGAGGGCGGGTGGGGAGGGAGGGAGAAGGGGTCTGAGGGGTATTATGTTTAGTACACATGGTATGGGGGATCACGGGGAGAACAGTGTAGCACAGAGAAGGCATATAGTGGATCTGTGGCATCTTGCTGCACTGACGGACAGTGACTGCATTGGGGGTATTGAGGATTTGACAATATGGGTAAATGTAGTAACCACATTGTTTTTCCATGTGAAACCTTCATAAGAGTGTATATCAATCATACCTTAATAAAAAATTAAAGAAAAAAAAGAAAGAAGTCAGCAACAAAATCTCTTCCTTGTTTCTTCATATAAAATCATTAAGGGTATTAAAACTCAGTGCCAAACAACCCCATTAAAAAAAAAAGGACACAGATGTAACACAAACATTCAACAAAGAAAATAAACAACAACCATGTAAGCACAAGAAAGGACCACCAAACACAGTCAATAGGGAAATGGAAAATAAAAATAAAACTTCAATGAGATAATATTACATACTCACTAGAATGGCTAAATTTAAAGGGGAGAAAATATCAAGTGTTTGTAAGGATATGGAGCAACTAGGATTCTCATACAATGTTAGCGGAAAATTCAAAATGATACAAAAAAATATGATCTGCTTTTGATTGCTACACTTCCGCCTTTGAAAAATAATTTTGTGGTTTCTTATAAAGTTAAATGCACACTTACCATATGACCCAGCAATTCCATTCCTAGGTATTTACCCAAGAGAAATTTAAAGACACAAATTCCACACAAAGACTTGTGTAAGATGGTCATAGTAGCCTTATTCAAAACAGTCCAGCACTTGAAAGAACTCAAATGTTCATCAGCTTATGAATGGATAAACCAATTGTGGTGTAGCACACAAGGGAATACTACTCAGTAATTAAAAGGAAAGAATTACCGATGCATACAACAGCGTAAATTCCAGAAACGCTATACTATGGGAAACAAGCCAAACATGAAATAGTAAATGTGTAAGTTTCAATTACTATATGAAACTTTTGTAAAGGCAGAAGTGTAGCAATCAAAAGCAGATCATATGAACCAGGGTTCAGGGTGTGGGGAGAAGGGATTGAAGCAAAGAGGCAAGATTGTAAAGAGGATGGAAATGTTCTATATCAGGTTTGTAGTAACATCAGGATTGTGCCTATTTGTGAAAACTTGCTGAATTTTATACTTAAAATCAGTAAATGTTATTGAATATAAAAGATACCTCAATGAAACTGACTGGAAACCAAACTTAATGCCACCATCATTTCACCTGAAAACTGTCAGATTAAATAAAATCTGAAAATCCTCCCACAGATGGTACTCAACATCTTCAAATACTTAATAAGGATTACAGCAGACAATGATGATAAGTGCCTGGAGACCACCAAAAAAGAAAAAAAACCTGCTAGTCAATAATATTACTTATAGGCAAACTAATTATTCCATTGTTTTATAATTTCCAATACATTATGTCTTTACAACAGAGCTCTAAAAAGTGACCTAGGAACATTTAGTCTAAGAGAAACTTCCTCCATGTAAAAGGAAAATCTTCCTAAAACTATTGGTGATCCACATAATGTAACATATAGGAGACAGAAAAATTATCAAGAAATGTGTAGGAAAAAAAACAACTAGCATGGAAAAATATGGGTCAGATTATGAATCAATTCCAAAACTATTCTTTAAAACCCTTTGCTGCATTAATGGGAAACATCTCTTATGCATCCACAAGGCTTTATCCTAGTCTACTGGACATGCATATCTATGATGTAAATGAAGATATGATAGTCTTATCAAAGTTACAGCTGATTCAAGGTTAAAAATGGCTAAAACATACACTCAATATTTACAATAGTCAAGACATGGAGGCAACCTAAGTGTTTATGAACAGATGAATAAAGAAGAAATAGTACATATATACAAAGGAATATTACTTAGCCATAAGAAGAAATTAAATTTTGCCATTTGTGACAACACAGATGGACCTGGATGCATTATAGTAGGTGAAATAAGTCAGACAGAGACAAATACCATCTGATTTTACTCATATGTGAAATCTAAAAAAAACAAAACAAATGAACAACAAAATAAAACAGAAATAGACTCATAAACACACAGAAGAGACTAGTGGTTGCCAGAGGGAAGGCAGGTTGGGGAATGGTCAAAATATGTGAAGGGGATCAAGAGATACAAACTTCCAGTTATAAAATAAGTAAGTCATGGGGATGAAAAGTACAGCACAGGCAATACAGTGAATAATATTGTAAAAACTTGGAATGGTAATTACACATAACATGGTGAGCACTTTGTGATGTATATAGATGTCTATTCGCTATGCTGTACACCTAAAACCATTATAGTATTATGTCAACTATGTCAATGAAAAAATATGTAAATAAAATTCTTTAAAACAGCTAAAATATTACATAATAGAATCATGATTCTAAATGTGTGAAGATGGAACAATTTTATAGTATTAATGTCAAATAAAGGGGAAAAAAACCAAATTGCATTCATTCAACAAATATTGCCCGAGGGGCTGCCAAGTGTTGGTAACTCTATTAAGTGGAGAAAGAGACCAAGAAGGAGCCTTTGCCTTTACAAAGTTCATCATCCAAGAACTGTACATAATGCACTCCACAGTAGAAGTTATAAACTAATTAATCTGAAAAGACAATTTTGAGTTTCTCACTCAGCTCTTAGCTATGGCCTAAACTCTAATGAAACTGCAGGATGAACTAAGTATTAAATTCAATACAAATATGCACGAACACTATGTTTCTCTATGCTGTCAACCCATGTAGGGGTATGGGCAGTGTTCTCTTAAGCTCTGGATGTGCTCATTACAGGCCTCCTTCTAAAGCCCACTTAGGTGCCTGACTCTTCTAGAGGGTTGCCATCCCTCCACTACTAACTCCCTAAAATGATGCATGAGTCTGAGATTACCCTGCACCTCCTCTATGACTCAGGCTGGTAAGTGTAGACTGCTATCAGATCTTGACAGACTAAAGCCTGGGCAGATATGAAGGGGAGCCAGAAATATTTAAATCAACTGTGGAAGTGCCTGGACATACAATTCTGAATGGCAGAAGCTAAAGAGAGGCCAATATGGCTCATGATAAGAGCATTCCAGCATTGAACAATCTCAAATCTGAATAGAATGCCTCCTAAGGTAAGGAGACCTGGAAGCTGCAAGTTTACCTAACTAAGATTTTAGCTATAATCTACTCCCAATTTCATCAAACCATTACCATCAGCTCAAAACCCGTCTCCCAAAGTCCGGATTTTCAACCTTCCACAAGGCAGCAAAATGAACCTTTCTCCTGTCCAGTTATGACCATGCCCTCCTACCCCACTGCCATGCATACAGACCTCCTGCTCTTCCAGCAACTCTCCATCACCCGGACACCACTCAGGCTGGCAGACAGGGCCCCCGCCCCCTGCTACTCTCCCTTACAGGCTGTGCCCAGCATATCTGAAGCATTGCTTTTTGCAGCCTTCACATCGAGCAAGTGCCACTCAATGTCCAAAATAAACCCCCCCCTAATGTCTGGAGGCTTCAGCCCACTCATTCTTAGCACAGCTCATACAATCCCTCCTTTGAGAAGCATTCCCTTCGCCTCTCTCTGCTCTCACCTCTTCCTCCTCTTCATGTCCATAGCACCTAATTTGTCTTCATGATAACATTCACCCCAGATATAAAGATTAGTTACAGCTCTGTCTCCCTGATAAACCATAGACCCCTCCCTGCCTGGTTATCTTAATCCCTAGGATTTAGTCCAGGATGTGACACTTCACAGATATTTCTGAATGAGGCCCGCTCTGTATGCCCTGTTTGATCTTACACCCATCAGCAGTGCATTACCCTGGGTGATGTAGGAGGTGGACAGCAAGCCCAAGCAAATCCTGTAGGAGGGAGAGGTGGGCCACTCTACAGAATCCAGGCATGAAGTTGGGATACAGAACTGGAACTGAAATGATTACTGAAAGGGCACTCTTGGGCATTCTGAAGTCAGCAGGGTTCAAATCCTGCTTCTATGCCTTCACTAACCGGTGACTTTGAGTAACTTAACTCTCAAAGCACAGGTTTCCTGGTCTGTAAAATGGAGATAATTACAGCCCTTACTTCAAAAGGGTCACTGCAAGAATTAAATGCCAACATGGCATAAAAAGGAGAGCAAAGGAATCAATGCCTGGCAAACCTTCACTAAATACGGGCTGATCACTCAGCAACTTCATCCTGCCTAGAGTGTCAACAAACGAAAATGGAGAAGGGGTTTCAACAAAAATATGTGAAAATGTCAGGCACCTAGAGTCATTTGGTTATGTATTACTAATTCCTAAACGTTCTAGAAAACTATTTTCTTTCCAAAAAGGCAGGATTATACAACTAGAGACATCTTCTTGAGGTTCAAACTAACAAGACACCTCACTGTAATGCTCCTCTCAAGCTGTGAAGACACTGTAAGAAGAGCCCTTTTAAGTATTCTGATAATTTTTTGGACTGAGTTGAAACAGTTCTCTATATTTCTCTAGGCTTTAATTAAGAAACAGTACATTGAAAAGTTTCATTAATTCATTCAAGTGTATCCCATCACTTTTGCTCATTGACTCCCTATAAACTATAACACTTAGAAAGCCCACATACTAAAAAAAATGTTAAATCCAAGAAAGAAATTTGTGAAAATGTCATAATGGAAAAATCTGTAACATATTTACTACAATGTTAAATTTCTTTTATGGATAAATGCATCTGGTTCTGTTGTCAGGCAGTTGCATATGTGGGTCTCTCCCTGTGCACTAGGTGATACTTCAACCAGATGGGAGAGGATTCTTGACTCTGATCAAGAAAAAATTCAAGAACAGGTTGGACAAGTGCAGGTAAAGAAAGAGTTCATTACAGTAAAAGCAGTAGTGAATGGCAGCAGCCATGCAGGCAGTAGAGGGCAAGGAAGAGCAGAAGGAAGAAAGGGAAGTGCACTGAACTCCTGCTTGGCACAAGGCAGATCCCTTGCCAACTCCTCAAGCCACAGTCACCTGGTGTCCAGTGTCCACTTGAATCTGCATGGTGTGGGAACAAGCCCCCACCACTCCAGGATTTGGGGAAGCTGCAGAGCACTGGATGGAATGAGATTATGTTCTGAGAATTTCACAAAGCAAAGAAAGGAGATTTTCAAGCAGGCTACTAAAGAACATGATCATACAGCTGCAGTCCTGTCAGGGTCACCCAGGTGGCGGGAACACTTGCAAGCTCAAATCAGAGATCTCAGCAGCCCTTCCCAACTTGTCTGAAGTAGGATAGAGAGAGTAAATAAAGACTAGTGCTTAAGTCTAGAAAATAGAATGAAATGGTGAAGTAGCAAAGACACTTAGACTTGAAGAGTGCAGAGACAAAACACAATTAAGTTGAGCAGCGAGGAGGTTTTATTTAAAGCAAAGTACACACTCAAAGAAAGGGAAGTGTGGACAATTTCAGAGAGGAGGCGTGCATAAAGCTTAGGATTTGTGTCTTTTTAAGGATTTCAAGAGTGGGGGTGGGTGTAGGCTTGACATGTGGTCCCATGACGAGACACATTATGTCATCATCCATAGCCAGTCCTTTAGATATTCTGTAAGATAAACTTAACCCAAGGAATTTATTGATCCTATTCTTTTCCAAGATAATGATTACCCTCAAGCAGAGGTAACATGCCATTCAGGACTGCTTGTCCTGCTTTAAGATAGTGTGGGTTGTTGGCTAACTGCCATAAAATGTTAGGAATCTTACCTCCTAAGTCCCTAGTTTTTAAAATGGAATCTTAGCCTTAAGATGGAGCCCCTACTGTTCTTATTATACTATTTATATGTCGTCATTTTTTCATCATAGGCAGGAAAAACTGATCATGATGCTTATTTCATGTCTCTGCTCTGTTACAAATACTACATTTTTTAAAAAGAGGATTGCGCATCTCAAATGTTCATTTTTGTCACTCTTAAATGTGGTATTCTGACACACATCTTATTATACAAATACATGTTTTTAAACCTAGTAGGCTATGAACTGGTTATGTGTGATTCAATTACCAATATTGTCATTTTCCAGGGTTTTAATGATTGTGAATCAGTAGCTGGAAATAATATCTCACTTAGAAAGGATTAATTAAATTGCAAAGCAAACTGAGTTTATAGTAGCTCCCAACCTAAATGTCAGCAGCAGCCAGGTAGGACTGTTATGTACATGTAGGAATATTAATATAAATGGGTGGTTTTGACATATTCTGCAGGGCCAATATGCTATCTGAGGAAGAAAGAATACAGGAGACCCCTTCCTTAAAAATTTTTGACCTTGTACAATACCAGAGATTTCCTAAATCTCAAATATATTACAAGATATTTTCTTTTTTGTCAGCATGTTTCTTCCAAAGTCACTGTATTTGTCTTTGCCAGCAGAAACTGTTGGAAAAAACATGTATTTTGTAGTTACCTAAATTATTATGCAAAATCCCTTGTTAACCTACATTATAGAAAATACTTTTTTTGTAAGGTATTATCGATATAAACCCTTATGAAGGTTTCACATGAAAAATCAATGTGGTTACTACATTTGTTCATATCATCGTGTCACCCCCATACCCCATTGCAGTCACTGTCCATCAGTGTAGTAAGATGCCAAGGAGTCACTATTTGCCTTCTCTGTGCTACACTGTCTTTCCTATGATCCCCTCCACACCTTGTGTGCCAATCATAATACCCCTCAATCCCCTTCTCCCTCCCTCCCCACTCCTACCCACCCTTCCCCTTTGGTAACCACTAGTCAGTCCCTTCTTGGAGTCTGTGAACCTGTTGCTGTTTTGTTCTTTCAGTTTTGTTTCGTTATTACACTGCACAAATGAGGGAAATGATTTGGTACTGTCTTTCTCTGCCTGGCTTATTTCACTGAGCATTAAGATCGTCCAGTCATTCCATGTTGTTGCAAATGGTAGGATTTGCTTCTTCCTTATGGCTGAATAGTATTCTATTGTATATATGTACCACTTCTTCTTTATCCATTCTCAACTGATGGACACTGAGGCTGCTTCCATATCTTGGCTATTGTAAATAGTGCTGCAATAAACATAGGGGTGCATATGTCTTCTTGAATCTGAGACATTACATTCTTTGAGTAAATTCCTAGGACTGGAATTCCCGGGTCAAAAGGTATTTCTATTTTTAGGTTTTTGAGGAACCTCCATATTGCTTTCCACAATGGTTGAACTAGCTTAACATTCCCACCAGCAGTGTAGGAGGGTTCCCCTTTCTCCACATCCTCACCAGCATCTGTTGTTCTTAGTCTTTTCTATGTTTGCCATCCTAACTGGTGGGAGGTGATATCTCACTGTGATTTTTATTTGCATTTCCCTGGTAATTAGTGATGTGGAGCATCTTTTCAAGTGCCTGTTGGCCATCTGAATTTCTTCTTTGGAGAACTGTCTGTTCATATCCTCCACCCATTTTTAATCGGGTTATTTGCTTTTTGGTTGTTGAGGACTGTGAGTTCTTTATATGTTTTGGATGTTAACCTCTTGTCAGACACGTCATTTACAAATATATTCTCACATACTGTAGGATGTCTTTTTGTTCTGCTGACAGTATCCTTTGCTGTACAGAAGATTTTTAGTTTGATATAGTCCCATGAGTTCATTTTTGCTTTTGTTTCCCTTACTCGAAGAGATGCATTCGGAAAAAAGTTGCTCGTGTTTATATTCAGGATATTTTTGCCTAAGTTTTCTAAGAGTTATATGGTTTCATGACTTACATTCAGGTCTTTGATACATTTCGAGTTTACTTTTGTGTATGGGGATAGACAGTAATCCAGTTTCATTCTCTTGCATGTAGCTGTCCAATTTTGCCAACACCAGTTGTAGAAGAGGCTGTCATTTCCCCATTGTATGTCCATGGCTCCATTATCATATATTAATTGACAATATATGCTTGTGTTTATATCTGGGCTCTCTAGTCTGTTCCATTGGTCAGTGGGTCTGTTCTTGTGCCATTACCAAGTTGTCTTGATTACTGTGGCTTTGTAGCAGAGCTTGACGTTGGGGAGCGTAATCCCCCCAGCTTTATTCTTCCTTCTCAGGATTGCTTTGGTTATTCAGGGTCTTTTGTTTCATATGAATTTTAGAATGATTTTCTCTAATTCGTTGAAGAATGCTGTTGGTATTTTGATAGGAGTTGCACTGAATCTGTAGATTGCTTTAGGCAAGATGGCCATGTCAACAGTATTAATTCTTCTTATCCATGAGCATGGGATGTGTTTCCATTTATTGGTATCTTCTTTAATTTCTCTCGTGAGTGTCTTGTAGTTTTCAGAGTATAGGTCTTTCACTTCCTTGGTTAGGTTTATTCCAAGGTATTATATTCTTTTTGATGCAATTGTGAATGGAACTGATTTCCTGATTTCTCTTTCTGCTAGTTCATTGGTAGTGTATAGGTATGCAACAAATTTCTGTGTAGTAATTTTGTATCCTGCAACTTTGCTGAATTCAGGTATTAGATCTGGTAGTTTTGGAGTGGATTCTTTACGGTTTTTTAAGTACAAAATCTTGTCATCTGCAAAGAGTGACAGTTTAACTTTTTTTTTTACCACTCTGGATGGATGCCTTTTATATATGTGTTGGCTGATTGCCACGGTGAGGACCTCCAGAACTATGCTGAATAAAAGTGGAGAGAGTGAGCATCTTGTCTTGTTCCTGATCTTAAAGGAAAGGCTTTCAGCTTCTCACTGTGAAGTATAATGTTGGCTGTGGGTTTGTTATATATGGCCTTTATTATGTTGAGATACTTGCCCTCTATATCCATTTTGTTGAGAGTTTTTATCATGAATGGATGTTGAATTTTGTCAAATGCTTTTTCAACATCTATGGAGATGATCATGTGATTTTTGTCCTTCTTTTTGTTGATGTGGTGGATGATGTTGATGGATTTTCTAATATTGTACCATCTTTGCATCCCTGAGATGAATCCCACTTGATGATGATGGATGTTCTTTTTGATGTATTTTTAAATTTGGTTTGCTAATATTTTGTTGAGTATTTTTTCATCCATGTTCATCAGGGATATTGGTCTATAATTTTCTTTTTTTGTGGTGCTTTGCCTGGTTTTGGTATTAGGATGATGCTGGCCTCATAGAATGAGTTGGGAAATATTTCCTCCTCCTAGTTTTTGGAAAACTTTAAGGAGAATGGGTATTAAGTCTTCACTAAATGTTTGATAAAGTTCAGCAGTGAAGCCATTTTGTCCAGGGTTTTTTTTCTTAGGTAGTTTTTTGATTACCAATTCAATTTCATTGCTAGCAATTGGTCTGTTCAGAATTTCTGTTTCTTTCTGGGTCAGCCTTGGAAGGTTGTATTTTCCTAGAAAGTTGTTCATTTTTTCTATGTTATCCAGTTTGTTGGCATGTAATTTTTCAAAGTATTCTCTAATAATTCTTTGTATTTCTGTGGTGTCCATAGTGATTTTTCCTTTCTCGTTTTTCATTCTGCTGATGTGTGTAGATTTTCTTTTTTTCTTGATAAGTCTGGCTAGGGGTTTATCTATTTTGTTTATTTTCTAGAAGAACAAGCTCCTGCTTTCAATGATTCTTTCTATTGTTTTACTCTTCTCAATTTTATTTATTTCTGCTCTAATCTTTATTATGTCCCTTCTACTGACTTTGGGCCTTATGTGTTCTTCTTTTTCTAGTTTTGTTAATTGTGAGTTTACACTGTTCATATGGGATTGTTCTTCTTTCCTGAGGTAGGCCCCTATTGCAATATACTTCCCTCTTTGCACAGCCTTTGCTCTGGCCCACAGATTTCGAGGTGTTGGATTATTGTTATCATTTTTCTTCATATATTGCTCATTGATCCATTGATTATTTAGGAGCATGTTGTTAAGGCTCCATGTGTTTGTGGGCTTTTTCATTTTCTTTGCGTAATTTACTTCTAGTTTCAAACCTTTGTGATCTGAGAAGTTGGTTGGTACAATATCAATCTTTTTGAACTTACTGAGCCTCTTTTTGTTGCCTAGTATATGATCTATTCTTGAAAATTTTCCATGTGCACTTGAGAAGAATGTGTATCCTGCTGCTTTTGGGTGGAGAGTTCTGTAGATGTCTGTTAGGTCCATCTGTTCTAACGCATTGTTCAATGCTTGTCTCCTTACTTATTTTTCTGTCTGGTTGATCTGTCCTTTGGAGCGAGTAGAGAGTGTTGAAGTCTCCTAGAATGAATGCATTGCATTCTATTTCCCCTTTTAATTTGTTAGTGTTTGTTTCACATATGTAGGTGCTCCTGTGTTGGGTGGATACATATTTATAATGGTTATATCCTCTTGTTTGATTGACCTATTTATCATTACATAATATCCTTGTTTGTCTCTTGTGACTTTCTTTGTTTTACAGTCTATTTTGTCTGATACAAGTACTGCAACACATGCTTTTTTTCTCCCTATTAGTTGCATGAAATATATTTTTCTATCCCTTCACTTTTAGTCTGTGTATGTCTTTGAGTTTGAAGTGAGTCTCTTGTAGGAAGCATATAGTTGGGTCTTGTTTCTTTATCCATTCAATGACTCTATGTCTTTTGATTGGTGCATTCAGACATTTACATTTAGGGTGATTATCGATAGGTATGTACTTACTGCCACTGCAGGCTTTAGATTCATGGTTACCAAAGGTTCAAGGGTAACTTCCTTACTATCTAAAAGCCTAAATTAACTCACTTAGTATACTATTACAAACACAGTATAAAGGTTGTTTTCTTTCTCTCCTTTTCTTCCTCCTCCGTCCTTTATATATTAGGTGTCATATTCTGTAGTCTTTGTCTATCCTTTTTTATTACCTCTGTTGACAGCTATTTAACCTTAGGAACACTTCCATCTATAGCAGTCCCTCCAAAATACACTTTAGAGATCGTTTGTGGGAGGTAAATACTCTCAGCTGTTGCTTATCTGGAAATTGTTGAATCCCACCTTCAAATTTAAATGATAATCTTGCCAGATAGAGTATTCTTGGTTTGAGGCCCTTCTGCTTCATTGCATTAAATATATCATGCCACTCCCTTCTGGCCTGTAAGGTTTCTGCTGAGAAGTCTGATGATGATGATAGCCTGATGGGCTTTCATTTGTATGTAATATTTTTTCTCTCTGGCTGCTTTTAATAGTTGGTCCTTATCTTTGATCTTTGACATTTTAATTTTTATATGTCTCGGTGTTGTCTTCCTTGGGTCCCTTGTGTTGGGAGATCTGTGTATCCCATGGCCTGAGAGACTATCTCCTTCCCCACACTGGGGAAGTTTTCAGCAATTACTTCCTCAAAGACACTTTCTGTCCGTTTTCTCTCTCTTCTTCTGGTACCCCTATAATACGAATATTGTTCCATTTGTATTGGTCACACAGTTCTCTCAGTATTCTTTCATTCCTAGAGATCCTTTTTTCTCTCTGTGCACCTCAGCTTCTTTGTATTCCTCTTCTCTAATTCCTATTTCATTTATCATCTCCTCCCCTATATCTAATCTGCTTTTAAAACCCTCCATTGTGCTCCTCAACGATTGAATCTCCATCCTAAATTCATTCCTGAGTTCTTGAATATTTTTTTGTACCTCCAGGAGCATGTTTATGATTTTTATTTTGAAGTCTCTTTCAGGAAGATTGATTAGTTCAGTCTCACTCATTCCTTTTTCTGGTGTTTAGATTTTGCTTTGAACCAGGTTCCTTTGACATTTCCTATTTGTATGTGACGTTCTCTAGTGCCCAGAAGCTCTACTCTCTGGAGCTTCTCAGCTCGTGGAGTGATGTTGGGGGTTGCAGGGAAGTGCTGCTGGTGCCTGGGTGGAGGAAAGAGCTGTTTCCAGCTTCCTGGCTGCTATGCCTGTCTCCACTGCCAGAACAAGTAGGTTGAACACAGAGGCGTAAGCCTCTATGCTTTGTGTTTGTAGCTGCTGTAGGTGGGGCTTCTCTCTGGCTGGCCTGATGACAGGGCAGGGTTTGCCAGTTTGTACGACAGTTGCGGGCTGGCGGGGAGGAAGGTGCAGCAGGCTGCATATCACGGTTGGGGGCCTTGGAACTGTGTAGCCAGTCAGGGATGGAGTGCCTGAAGATCGTGAAAGTTCCCAACGTGCTGGGCAGAGTGCACCCGGACAATTTTGTCTACCTGTCCTTTCTCCTGAGCAGTAAGCTCTGTGCAATCCTTGCCCCTTTAGGAGCACTCTCACTTTTAGGAAGTCTCTCAGACTGCCTGCCCAGATCAGCCGGATATGGATCCATTTTCCCCAAGCAGCTGGAATCTCAGTCTCTCCAGGAATTCTGCCTGTCTTAGCTTTCCAGCCCCCTAATCAGGAGAGTACCATGCAAGCACCATGAAATGAAATGTAGGTTCCTTTCCAGAGCAGATCTCCCAGGCTAGGTGTTCAGCAGTCTCAGGCCTCCACCCCCTCCCTGCTCTGTTTCTCTTCCTCCCGCTGGTGAGCTGGGGTTGGGGAATAGTTTGGGTCCTGCCAGGCCACGGCTTTGGTACGTTACCTTGTTCTGTGAGGTCTGTTCTTTCCTCCAGGTATATGCATTCTAGCACAGCCTTCTTTCCTGTTGCTCTTTCAGGATTAGTTGTATTAATTATATTTTCGTATTATATGTGGTTTTAGGAGGAGGTCTTTGCCTCACCTCTCACGCTGCCATCTTTAATCTCTTTCAGAAAATACTTCTTTTAAGAAAAAACACAGGAGTGAGGCCCTTGCTACCATCCAAGGTAGAAGGCATTTATCTTATCTGTATCCTGATCTTCAAATTTTCTTTCAATTTTTTTATTGTGGTAAAATACACATAACATTTACCATCTTAACTGTTTTTAAGTATACAGCTCAGTGGTATCAAATTCATTCATAATGCTGTGTAACCATCACTATTACCTAGCTCCAGAACTTTTTCATCATCCCAACCTGGAGCTCTGCCCCATTAAACACTAACATCCCCTTTCTCTCTCCCACCAGCCTCTGGCACACCAGCCCCTGTTCTGTCTCTATAATTTTGACTACACTACATATAAGTAAAGTCATACAGTATTTGTCTTTTTGTGACTGGCTTATTTTATTGTAACATAATGTCCTCAAGGTTCATCCACATTGTAGCCTGTGTCAGAACATCCCTCCTTTTCAAAATTGGATAATATTGCATGGTATGTATCTACCATATTTTGCTTATTCATTCATCTGTTGATAGACACTTGAGTTGCTTTCACATTCTAGCTATTGGGAATAATGCTGTTATGAGCATGAGTGCACAACCATCTTGTTGAAACCCTGCTTTCAATTCTTTTGAGTATATATCCAGAAGTGGAATTGTGGGGTCATCTGATAATTCTATTTTGATAAATTACAATTTTTAAAGGACTATTAACTCAGTCACTGTGTTCTTGAGAAATAAAAATAGAAAATTATGTAACATTATGTAAATTATCCTAGAATAGCACGGCAAGAATTTCTGTCAGCAAAATTCTGTTTTCTGTTATGATTATAAACTGGCAATTTTCCATCTTCCCAGGCATCTCCAAATAGCTAATAAGAGAGAGAGTTGATGAGATTCAAGTCTCCTTTTCTTTTTCCCTTAAAAACTTGTCTCCATGATATATTCTACGTTGGACTGCAGGCACTGTCAATATCACTTAGGCTGTTTGAAGCCCACACACACTCATCAAGTTTGCAGGCTTGGATTTCCCACATTGTATTTTTGGTCCTCAAGAGACAAATCTCTGTTTAATCATGCTGAGGTTTGGGGCTCTCCTGTCTAGGTGAGAATAACTGGAGTCCCTTTCAAGTGTTTTTCCAGAGCAGATGGCAATGATTTCAGGCCAAGGATTCTCTACTTTTAGCTTTCTCTAAAAAAGCTATTCATCTCATTAATAAGCAAGTGTAGAAAAATGCCAACATCAACACAGCATTTTCTGCTATGCTACAAAAATTAAGTATCTTGTTAACATAATGTAATGCAGCCTTTTGGGCACTTCTTCTTTTAATGCTTACACACAGGTTTTACTGAGACATCACATTTTATATTATTAGATTCTTTTAATTGTGGTAAAATAACATCTTAACCATTCTTAAGTATAGAGTTGGTGGCATTCAGTACACTCACACTGTTGTCCAAACATCACCCCCATCCATCTTCAGAACTCTGTTCATCTTGCAAAACTGAAATTCTGTATCCATTAAACATTAACTCCCCTTTCTCCCCTTCCTCTACTCCCTTGTAAGCACCATTCTACTCTCCCTGAATTTTGCTACTCTAAGCACATTGTATAAGTGGTATTATAAGTATCTGTCCTTTTGCAACTGGCTTATTTCCCTTAACAAGCATCTGCAAGGTTCATCCATGTTGTAGCATGTGTAGACTGGGCACCTCTTACAGGAAAGCCTTAGCCTTCAGGATGGAAGGTAGAAACAGGTGCATCTCACCAGTGAAGCCCTTGCGAATGGACAGGCCAAATACACCCTGCTGTGTTTATGAAAAAGTCTGACTATTCTAGCAGGATCCAGAAAGACTAGCATGAACAGCACCGCAGAACACTGCTCACATCCCCCTTCTTGCTGGTGTACCTCCTAAAACATTCAATGCTGTTCCTCTAGCAAGGGAGCAAGTAGAGTCTGTGTGCCAGGCCACCTGGCATGTCTATAAAGCAACTTAGAATATGGTTTGACTGAGGACTGAACTTTTCATAGTTAATGTCTGCTCTATGCTATCTTTAGAGCTTTGGGAAACTTGATGTCAATATAAATGACTGGCCAGAGAAGACTGAATATATGAGTAAACATAAAATTAATGGCTTCATTACATTTAAGGCAATTTTGCTGTCTTAATGTTGATACTAAACTACATGATAAAAACTATGGCTTGCTCCATAAAATACAGCATTTATTATATTACCTTTCAGCATGTATTTTGGCGTGCGGCTGTTTTATGTAAATCTCATTTCCCAACTAAATGTTTCACAAACACGGTCTTTGAATTCTTTATGTCCATCTCAAATCAATGTCCACAAAAGAGCAGGTACTGGTTAAAATACTACTAGTTGACCAAAGAGTGGCTGATAGGACAATCTACCACATAAAAATATTAATTGACTGATCATAAAAAGAGTGGTTAAACAAGGTAATATTTATAGCTCAGTAGGTAAAGGTGTATGCTCTGCAGTCAAACCATCACAAACCTGAATCTCAGTTCTACTCAGGGTTGTCCTGCATTAAAGGATAACATGTTTAACACACTGGCTTACCTGAAATAGAGTAAATAACCATCACATTTCAACCACTAGTGCCAGTAATGTTACTGCAATGGACTGAATGTCTGTGTTCCCCCAAATTAATATGATGAAATCCTAAACCCCAATGTGGAGGTATTAGATGCAGTGCCTTTGGGAGGTGATTAGGTTATTTCCTCATGAATTGGATTAATGCCCCTGTAGAGGAGACACAAGAGCATTCCTTGCCCATCCTGCCAAGTGAGAACACAGGGACAAGGCAGTTGGCTATGAACCAAGAAATGGCCTTTGCAATACTTGGACCTCCCAGTCTCCAGAACTGTGAGAAATAAATGTTTGTTGTGTAAGCCATCCAGTCTATGGCAGTTTGTTAAGGCAGCCCAAAGACAGCTATGAATCCCCTTTATGTGTGATCTTTAACTTTCCTGTTTCCTGACTTGCCTGTGATTGGGCAATTTCATAACCAAAAAGAACAGCACTTGATTTTATTTGCAATCCCTTCCAGATATTTTATTTTGTTAGCAGGCATCAGTGATAAAAGGTGGCTCATTAGAACTTTGCACAGGTATCACAAATTTCAGTCTTGGAAAAAGGAAAAATTAGAATATCACTCAATACATTCAAATGGGTACTAGTTGTCGGCCGGTGCTTTCCACTGGTCAAACTCAACCAGAATCCACAAAACTCACTGATGGGACTTCTTACTTCTGGGCATTTGCTTTAAGAATGCATGAGGCTTCCACTTCCAATTAGGATGTAGAGCAGGTGAAAGGCCTTTGATCCACAGTAACAAGAAATTTCACAAGGACAAGATAAATACATACTTTTCTGTAGGTCCAACAAAGAGTAATAAACATAAAGAAGGCTTGATGACCCTAACTTCAACTAGAAACAAGCCCTTCCTAGGCAAGGCAAAAGCCAATTAAGTTGCAGTTGCATATGTGAGGGCTGTGCCTGGCGGGCCTGGACTGGGGGTGGGGGATGGATCCCACTGAGAGACTTGACTTGGCAGGAGCAAGGAGAGACAGACAAGCCTTACAAGACGGTATCAACTGTAGGACAAACAGACTGGAATTGGGAAGAACAACAAATATAAAAGCAAATTACAGTTCCTAATAAGTCTTTTGATCTACCCCAACCTCCAAAATTTAGACAAGAAAGCAAGAGTGCAGAAGTTAGAAAGCCACAAGAAATCACAGAGCCCTTGTAGTCTCATGCAGCTTCAATCTCAGAATCCAAAGGGCAGTCAAAAAATCTGAAACTGTAATCTGACATTGCAATACTGACAAAAAATTGAAAAAAGGAAGAGTAGGTGAGCTCAATCTAATTAAAAGCACAACTCAGACCTGAGCTAAATTCTAGGGGATGGGAATGTTCAGCTCCTCTCCCTGATCTCCGTTAAGAATATTTCTCTCTGAGAAATGAAACAAAATATTATACTTCAATTTTTACTATTTTATTCACAACACATGGAATACAACTTTAAAAATTAGAAAACATGTAAGGAATAGAAAAATGTGATCCATGATTAAGAATTAAAACAGCTAATAAAAGAACCACAGATGACTCCGTTAATGAAATTCATTATAAAGGACTTTAAAACAATTATGGTAAGTATGTTAAAGAATACACAGGAAAATAAATAAGTAATGAAAGATTTGGGATATTTTGTGATAGAATAGAAGTTCTAAAATAGAACAATAAAAATCTATGGCTAAAAATACATATTTGAAATAAAAAATTTATTGGATGGACTTGTTAACTGGACATTGCAGAAGAACAAGTTAGTAATCTTAAATTTTCCAAATTAAACAGAGAAAAAGAACAGGAATAAAATGAAATAAATGTCACTAACTTGGGAAATAATATCAAAGATTCAAAAATATGAGTAATTAGAGACAATGGGATTTAAAATAATTCAAGAAACTTGGATGAAATGAATCAAATTCAAAAAACATCAACCCACCAACCCAAGAATCTCAATGAATCACAAGCAGAAAAATACAAAGAAAACCACACCTAGGCATATCATATAGTCTAATTACTGCAAACAAAACATAAAAAGAAAAAATTTTGAAAAGCCAAGGGGAATAAAAGATATTACATACTGGGGAACAAAGTTAATAATCATGACCAAGTTCCCATGAGGAATAAGGTAGGCCAGAATAGAACAATATATTTGAAGTGCTAAAAGGAAAAAGAGAAGCCTGTCAGCCTAGAATCCTATACTTGGCAAAAATTACCCCTCAAAAATGTTTACAAATTAAAGAAGTTTTTAGCTAAATGAAAGCTGAGAAAATTTGTCACTAGCAAATCTAAAGGTGTTTCACACAGATGCAGAAAAATGCTCAGTCCTGCACTCACTGGCCACATGACCTTGTGCAAATCAGTATCTCTTTCAACTAATCTCTCATCTATAAAATGGAGAAACCTCCACTTTTCCGGAGTAAGTGGAACAATTAAGTGGGGCCTTAAATCTAGTAGGTGCTCAAACCTTTTGTTAAAGGAATGAATGAAAACATATGCATGATGCATAATGTGACCAGGTATTCAAGCTGCATGGTTCAGAAACACAGACTTACAGGATGTAGTTTAACCCCATTACCTGCCACACTGGGTTTCTCCATTTTTTCATCTTTCCCAGCTCAAACTTTTCACTTTACATTGCAAAAATGAACTGCTTGGAGAGCCCCAGACTTGACACATTGTTTCTTGCCTCAGTCCTTTGATTTGGTCTGTTCCATCTGGTTAGAATTTACCTCCTGAATTTCTCTCCCAATTCCCTATTCCCAATCCATCCCTCACCTAATTAATGCCCACCTGTCCTTAAGAGGGGGTTCCAATCTGATGCTGCTCAGACTGGCCCTTCTTCAGGAAAGCTTCCCTGGACACTTTCCCTCCCCAACCTTTTAGACTGAGCACACTCTCACCACTGCACAATCTTCTCCTGGGCTCCTGGAGGGCAAAGAACAGGCAAGTGTCTGCCTGGAGCACTTTGTGGCACAAGGCAGCACCTCAGGGAAAACTTGCTAAATAACATGGAGCTGGAGAGCAAGGCAGTGTGGGTCATTATGAAAGGTCATCCATCTGATGCTTCCCTAGCTGGTAGTGTGACCTACAACAAAAATAGTTCAAACAGCACCAGGAAGGACCTCAGTGGGGAGGGACTGAGCTCCTCCCACCCACCAATAACAGGCATCAGCTCACCTGCCACCAAGCTGAGCCACCTTGGGTGCCACTCCTCCAAGCCCTGCCCAGCCTCCAGGTGACTGAGCCCCAGCGATACACTGACTGTGGCCTCCTGAGACTTTCCAAGTCCCAAGTTCCCACGAAGGTGGGGAACCTTCATCATTTTAAGCCACTAAGTTTTGGGGTCACTTGTTATGCAACAATAGATAATACAGATTTCACTTCAACTCCCAGCTTTCTTTTTGCCCAGTATTTATCTAAAAGTATCTGTTTCATAGATAAAAAAAGTCATCAAAGGGGCACAGAGAATACATGTTCTAGTTCCCTCTGGCCACACTCATCAAAGAGACATCAGATTTCTCAGATTCTAAAATTGTATAAAGGATACCCCAGTTTCTGTTTTGTGAGTTATTCAGATTAAATGGGTCAACTTTATAATTAAACCATAAAAATAGAATGAGTTGAATGATGTAAGAAATAGTTCAATATCCTCTGAGTTAAATTTGTTTCCAAATAGGATTTATTTTAATTATGGAATATACATTTCACTGGATGTTACTTTACATCCTTTAAATTTTTTAAAAACATGCTTCAGTTCACTGAGGGCATTCTTACTTAGGACCTAAGGTAAATTTAAAAGTTATCTTCATTATATTCCTCCAAATTTAATAAATTTAATAGTATCTACACATTAATGTTTATTGAAATAAGAAAAAGTGTTCCAAGAATGTACAATTTACATGCTCTAAAACAAAAGAACACAGCTGTCAGAAAACAAAAAAAATCACTCATCAGCTATAAAAGTAAAAATTCTCAAGAAAAGGATATTATTTCATAAAACCACTTTTTAAATCTAAGAAAATAAGTACATTTTCAGAGCCCAAAGTCTTATTTAACATTGTATCTTAACAAAAATATAATCACTACATTAAAAAATATTTTATAAAACCTAAATATGCTCCAAGAACAGATTTCAATTAAGTTTTTAATTTTAAAATCAAATATGAAGACACTGGTTTTGCTTCCAAATGTCTAAAAATGTTTATTAGTAAGTGGTACCCCAAAAAGCAAATCCTAACTGAACTGGTATTTTAAATATGAAAATCCACACAGGCTAAAGACAAATGCAAACTGGTCAGGGAAAAACATTATTGAGCTGAAGTGTCATATTCAGAATTGTGGACTTTGTTTCAGATTCTTGATGAACAACTTAGAACCTGTGACACTGCATATCTCCTCTGGAGCTTTTAGAACCCCTTCTGCCTCCTGCAGTACTTTCCTTACAAGACCTTCACTTCAACCACCCCTCCTACAGCCCAGGACCCTGCAAAGCTTACAGGGCCTGGGGGCTCTTAGATTTAGCACCACGCACCTCTTAAATAAGGCCTTCACCCAATCAGCAATCCACTTCACCAGGGATGCCCAGAAGTGCAAATTCTCAGACCCTCCCAGACTTAGTGAATCAGAAACTCTGGAACAGATCAGCAATTTTTGTTTAAGCCTCCAGATGACTCTGGGATGCTAGTTAGTGAGCCCCTGACCCAGATCAAGGGCCCCTAAAGCATCACTGTGAACCACTGTCACCACGGAGGCGACTACTGCAGTTCCCCAGTCCCCATTGCGGGGAGGGAGCCCAGGTTGCCACAGAACCAGGGTGTGGGCCCCTGGAGCAAGGTAATCTTGCAGGGCCTTTCAAGGAAAACTGGTATCTATTATGCCAAATTAGCCCTCACAGTTCCCCTTTCACTTGGGCTTTTGCCGAGCCAGAGAGAATGCAAGGCAAAAGCATAACTCTGCACATGCAGACGCCGGACCCTGATGCCCAGAAAACCCCCATTCCCAGGAGGCATGTTCCAGCCTCATTTCCAGCACGGTAACAAACACTCCAAAGCAGAAGGACAGCTACTCTGCTTACAAGCATTTATCAGGTTATTTCAGTGTTAAAGAGGACACGACCTTATTTCCAACACTGCGACCCTGAGAGAGTGACCTCAGTAGCCTCTGGAAATACCATGGAGCACAGCCAGAGCTTCGAAGGCATGAGGAAATAAACCCAAAATGAGAAGTGAAAAGGATGCCGACAGAAGTGCCAGCAGCACAGCAGGCTAGGGTGAAGCTACTATGCGTCAGGATAAAAACAATCTCGGCTTCAGAATCGGGGACAGAAGCTGACTGCCCAGCCTCTTCCGCACCCCCGTCCCCAGGTCCAGCAGACACTTCACATATATGTCAACCATTCTGTCTGGGTCACCTCTGACCTCCATCAAGTTGAAGCCTGCCTCCCTACCATTTCCCCACATAGGCCTTGGTTTGGCCATCTGCTGAACACAATTCACTAGTCCCTCCACCCCACAAAGACCTTTTCAATAGTCAGCTACTACAGCCTCAACGGGTGCCAGGCTGGACAGTTGTCTTGGACAGGACGGCACCCCATCCTCACAGGAGCCCCAATGTGCATGTGAGGACAGCCAATGGGCACATCCCAAATGCTTCACTTCACACTCTTACGATGGCCTTGGCATTTCTTGCTGTTACATTCCGTCTTTGATCTTTTAGGTAAAGACTACGGAACATCAGGTATGTATCCTTTCCTGCAACATTAAGAGACCTTTGCTAAGTAAAGCCCACAGCCTCAGCTCCAGACAGCTGCACTATCTGACCCCAAACACTGCCTGTCAGGAAGGGAGACCCTCTAGGAAAACCCATCTGAGGGTCATCAACAACCCCTCCAGGTCTTCAGGCAAAGTGGGGTTGGCAGAAGGCACAGCTACAGTCCACCTCAGGGCCTCGGGAGCAGCCCCAGGCAGGGAGGGCAGTGTAGGAATGCTCATTTCACCCTGCCATCCCAAGGGCATGGGACCCATGACCCATGACCCCAGGAAACGGAAGCATGTTGGGGAGGGTAGCGGTGCTTCTTTGTCTGCCCACAGCCAAGGTTGCAGCTCTGGCGCCGGGTGACTAGCTTTACCAGCAATCCCATGCCCACCTTCTGGAACATTCCATCTCACCTCCCGGCACCAATATCCCCATTAGTAAAGTGCGGACCAACCCTGCAGGGTTCCACTGAGGAAGAAAAAGATAACCCCAGGGACCTCCAGCAGCCCCAACCAGGCACAGAAACCCAAAAGCCTGCCTGCCACATCCTTTGTGTCCAGAAACATCACCAGATCCCCTGTTTTGAGACTGTCTACTCAAGAGATAACTAAGTTTTAAGTACTTTTCAGCCCATAGGGTGCAATAAAACATTTAATTTTCAATGGGAAAAAAAATTATAACCTCTAAATACTTTTTTCTCAACATAAATAAAAAATCACAAAGCTAACCACAGCTGATTTAAATATTTAATATGCCAATTTCAACAAGGTCAAATATATGTCCTACCTTCCCAATGTACAGAGCCAAACTTACAGCCCAAAAATTACCTTAGGAAAACCTGTAGTTTTGCTTTAAATGCCTACTTTCACAAAATAAATAAAATCAGAGAAAAGCAGAAAATTAAAACTTCAGGACCTAGAGAAAATCAGAGCATAGAAACAGAACTCAAAAGGGACTAGTCATGATTTCCTGCTAAGTTGCAATGGTTGAGCTTTAATTTTTGCCTAAAATATATTTATAATAAAATTATTTGCCCTGCATGTTTTGACAAATTTTAAGTGTGTCAAGCGTAGAGCACACGGGGTAGTAACAATGTAAGAGGTACTGACACGACATCGCTACCAAACCCTGGGAAGATGCCCTGTGGACACCTCTGGAATATCCTGCAGCCAGAATGGACAGCAGGATGGCTACTCCCTCAGGAATGGGATTCAGGGAGGCTCTCGGGTAACTCCTTGCCGTGTAAATGTTGCCTGGAGCCACCTACTTGGAAGATCAAAGTTGAGGGAACCAAAGCAGTGGATGTGCCCTTTAAGCTCCTGAAAGAATCTTCTACAACAAACTAGCCATTAGATTGCTAAAAGTTCATTGCTTAGATTCAACGGAAGTTCAAAAAGCTTGAGCCAAGTGCAGAATTATCCATTTCTGAGTGGCTGCACCCCAACTGGCACCTAGCCGGCAAAGCCAGATGTTCTTTGAGAAATAACCATTTGAAGTCCATTGAGTACATGGGTCCAGTAAAGCCCTAAAACTATACTGTCAAGATGATTTTATCCTGGGAATTTTTCGAAGCAGGTATTACTGAAACTTTCTACCATAGCTGTGGAAAAAAAAAAATCACACAACACTTATATATAGAATCTAAAAAAGTCAAACTCACAGAAGCAAAGAGTAGAATGGTGGTTGCCAGGGACTGGGGGTCAGGGAAACAGGGAGATGCCAGTCAAAGAGAACAAACTTTCAGTTATAGGACGAATAAGTCCTGAAGATCTAATGTGCAGCATGGACACTACAGTTAATAAGACTGTAATTGTCTACTTGAAAGCTGCTGAGAGATCCGAAGTGTTCTCACCATAAAAAAAGAAGTTAGCTATGTGAGGTGAGGGCTGTGTTATGGTCATTGTGGCATAATGTATACATATACCAAAACATCACATGGTATATCTTAAATATATGTAATTCTTATGTCAATTATACCTCAATTAGGATTTTAAAAACTCACATATATTAATTTGAGTTGTCAGATATGAACCAATAAAGATAATGATTTTAGTTTTACACCAATTAATACTAAGCTATTCTTTGTGGCACCAGAGATGGGATGATAACCTCTGCATTGCCCTGCACCCTACTCATGTATGCCTCTATCAGTTGCTACCATACAATCTGCATTTTACTTAAATGGTTCTCTTTTCCCTAGATGAATTTTTGAGGTTAGGGATTATTAATTACAATACATATTATTAAAATGCATAATTATATATATATATATATATATATATAATCCATCTTTATTCCCAGCACCCTACAGAGTGCCTGGACACAGATGCCCTCCACAGGTGTGTTCAGTGAATGAGCTCCAGACCACTCAGTAGAGCATAACCTTCTTAGAGACCACTAAAAACTGATCAGATGCAACCTTTTCACCGGTGACCTTAATTTATGTTCCCTCACATCATTAAATTGAAGCGAGCTGTATGGGAAGCCTGAAAGCTTCCTCTAGTCTGTTCCTGACACAACAATCAATACAAGATATTTTGAGAACTGAGTTCAGGCAGCTACAGGCACAACCACACCATCAACCACAACGCTATGTTCTCTAAATTGTCCTTGAGCTTACCAGAGATGTTCCAAATGCTTTACAAAATCCACATGTAAATATACAGAATTGTTCTGATCTTCTAGCCTAGTAAACTTATGACCAAAAAAATGGGTTCACTTGGCATGATTTGTTCTTAGTGAAACTATTCTTCCTTTTGGTTATTACTGCTTCCTTTTCTGTCAGCACACCCATCTGCTTACCACTGTGCTTCAGAATGCTGCCAAGGATACTGAGTTGTAGAGTCAAGAACAGCATCCTCCTGTGAAAACATAATGCGCACACCAAACCTGTTCATTTAAATTTTCTTACAACTATTCTAAAAATTAAAAAGAAACAGATGAACTTAATTTTGATAATTTTATTTAACCCAGTCAATTCCAAAATAGTATCATTTTAACATATAAAAATACTAATGATTTATTTTACATTCTTTTTTCAAGTGAAATCTTCAACATTAGTTATTTTATACTTAACAAGGTATCTCAGTTCAGGGCAGGCATATATCCAGTGCTCAGTGGCCACCATACTGGACAGCACAGGTCTAGTATCTCCTGGTGCTTTCTGAAAAATCAGGGCATTTATCTTGGTTCTGGCACCTCTTTGTCCTTCCAAGATCTCTCAGGATAATGTCAGTAGCGGGACCTTGATCCCATCTGTAAACCCCTTCAGCACCTGAGGGATCATGAGCCTCAATCTCAAAATGCAGACTATTATCAGAGTAGATAAGTAGTTACAGTTGAAGCAATTATTTGCAAGAATCTGCTGGTTTGAATATGATTTATGCCCCTCTATCAAGTCTTACAGTAGTCATAAGGTAGAAATATACTTTTATGCCTTTGCGTTCAAGCTACTTGAGCATCATAAAAGCTATGATTGTTTCTTCTGTTCTTTTTATTCATACCATATGAGGTCACAGAAAATAATTAGAAAGGGGGCATGATAGAAGCCTTCTGGGATGACTAGCATAAAGCAGAGCAGAGGCAAACGTGCACTCAAGGCAGAGTTAACAGCAGATGCAATGGCAGGGAGATGCCCAGGGAGGGGGCCAGAGAAGAACAGCGCCAAGTCAGGACCTGGAACAGCAAGTTAACAAGACTTCGTTCTGGGCAAAATGTCAGAGCTTGGAGAAGCTGCACAATTTGACAGACCCATACCTCAGCTAATTCTGGAGGCAGTACAGCAGAGGCAGGAAAGAGGAGGCTGAGGCAGGACTACCAGCAGGAGAGATTTTTCCGAGTGAGACAGAGGGGAAAGCCCAGAGGAGAAATCAAAGGGGCCTGGGGTCTTAGTTTCAGTACTGAAGTGATGTTGAGCTGCTAAATCAGCTGACATGAGCATAAGCTGGTGAATAGTGGCTTGTCTTCTGCCATCCACCTGTGGGCCTCTCCCACTCATGGGGCACATTCCTGTGTTAGCCTGAGCTCAGATGCAGCAGGAAGAATTCACCCCTTTCCAAATGCAAACTTCTCATGATTCTTACATGGCCACTTCCTTAGACAACAAAGCATCAACTAATCTATTAAAAACCTATGAACAAGACAAGAGCTGTCTTGCTTGCTACTATCTTTGTTTGCTCTTTTAGGTTTGAGGAATTTACCCTCTTATTGGTAGAAAAGAGTTTCTTATAGGAGTTTTGCTACTTTACAAATAAAAATGAAAGAAAAAACATAACATCCCTATTTATGACTTTTTATTCAGAGGGAATGGAGGGGCTGAAAAGTGACAGTACAAAGAAAAGCGACAAAGTTTAATTGTTCTCCTAAAATAAAAAGATGAATCTTTGCTTCACTGATGCTACAAGTCGGCAACACTATAATGCAGGTGACCCCATTCATAAAGCCTGCTGACAATTTTGAGAAGAGCAACAGGACATTTCAGAGGATGGATGAGGTCAGAAGCACTGCTGAGGTCCCTTCAGGGCTCCTACAACAGGCCGTACCTTGGGGTCAGAACTAGAGAAGTGAAGTTGTAAGATGGCTGACGTGAAGCTGAAGTTCTAAGGGAGGTGGCCCACGGGGCTCAGCACCATCCAGGGCTTCAAGACAGTGAGGACCAGACTTCCATCCTGCCCGGTAGCAGCACGGCCCCTGGCAAACAGCAGGCACTCCATACTTATTGATCACTGGTCAAAATCTGAGTACCGGTTTTAGAAAACAGTTCAATTAAGCATGCTGTCCATGTCCTAATAGTGAAACATGCAAAGTGAGAAGTTAGCTTTACATAAACTTGGCTCCAGTTTCCTTTCAGGAGATGTAGATAAAACTCTCCCCTGGGTTTAATAAAGATCCACAACTTAATCTATTGGAATCTGCCAAGACCACATTGCCCAGTCACATGGCCACTCACCACTGTCACTGCCCCCTGGGCCTTGGACCAAACTGCTGCCTGGGGTTGATTCTGGTCTCAAACCAACTCATGACCAAACAGGAACAGGAAAGGAACTTTAGGAAAGCCCAGACCCTTCTGAACAAGTAAATCTGAAAGTGAACTCTTGAAAGTTGTTAAGTTTTAGTTATATCCAATTGATTTGTTTTTTTTAAACAAAGCTAAAAGCATGTATGTATAAACAGAAATACATCAACTATTCCAACAAGAAGAGGACAGAGCCACCACACAGGTACAAAGATCAGTAAGTGCTGAAAGCAGTGCCAGGAACATATAAGCACACTATCTAATGGTCTGACATTGCTATCATTATTGTAATAATTTTATGTGATAATAAGAGAAAAATCAAATGTAAATAAATATTTTCAAAAACTGATACTCAATTGTTTCCTATATTCACTATGATAGGCAATAAATGCTATCTACCATCAAATCTAATAACTTCCTTCTATTGAAACCAGAAGACGTATGTTTTCAAGTTTTGAAACATTTCCCTACCTGGTTGAAATCTGAAGACCAAATAAGAGTAAAAACTGTAAACCAGACATAATTATACAAAATAACTGCTATACTTTAAGCCTGAAGGTAAACTGTGTTAGGCAGAAAACTGCAGACTTCAGTCCATCATTCTCATGGCTGAGAGCACCACCCCTACCTGTGCTGCACCATGCAGAGACCGCGTAGAGTAGGGTGAGGGGGTTGCCAATGATCCACTGTTTCCTTGTGTAGGCAAAATTCATGTGGAGAAATACAGACACCGCCTCTGCCCAATGAATTCAGCGTCTCACTAAACAGTCACAAAATCAGAAACACATCATAAAATACAGCAATTGACAGAATCCATGAAGGAAGTGCTGGTCAGGAAGGTACAGATATAATGCTGCTAGCACTTCTTAGAAAGCTTTCGTAGAGGAGCAGGACTTGGAGTCCTAGTCTTTACACTCTGGGAGTCAGTTCATTTAAACATGCTTGGGAAACAGTATTCCTATAAATGTTTTCAAAACAGCTTCCCTGATTCCTGAAATACTTTCATTACACTACAAGTGCACGGTAGTCAATTTTATGCATTAACTTGACTGGACCACAAGGTGCCCAGACATATGGTTAAACATTATTCTGGGGAGGCGGAGCCAACATGGCGGCGTGAGTAGGACAGTGGGAATCTCCTCCCAAAAACATATATACTTTTGAAAATACAACAAACACAACTAGCCCTAAAAGAGAGACCAGAAGACGCAGGACAGTGGCCAGACTGCAGCTACACCAGCGAGAACCCAGCGACTGGTGAAAGGGGTAAGATACAAGCCCCGGCCCTGCGGGACGCGAGCGCCCCTCCCCCCAGCTCCCGGCGGGAGAACAATAGGCAGAGCGGGAGGGAGACGGAGCCCAGGACTGCCGAACACCCAGCCCCAGCCATCCGGGCCAGAGCGCAGACACAGTATATGCCCAGGGGGCCCTGGATACTGGGAGAACAGGGGGTAGACCTCAGAGCGGGTGCTGAAGCTGATGCCCCTGTGACAAAGAAAAGCGGGGGCTTTTTTGAAAGTCTTAAAGGGACAGGGACTTAACAGCTTGACGGAAACAACCCAGGTCACAGTACAGCAGCTGGAAATTACAGGGAAAACCGGGTGCACTAACCCCCTGGGCAACAGCTCTGAGACCCCTCACGGAGGCAAACAGTCAAGCAGCCCCCCCATCCATCACCCCACCGGGCGCTGCGAAAGCAGAGAAGCAGCCTGAGACAAATTCCGCCCACAGAAAGGGAAATTTCTCCCTTCCGGCCAGGCAAGACACAAAGACCCACTCTACACGCAATTACCCAACACAAGCCACTAGGGGTCGCAGTTGCCCCAGTAAAGAAAGGCCAGTAGTAAGTGAAAATTTTGGCCCTCCCAGCTGACAGTCAATAGCACCTGTCAACATGAAAAGGCAAAAAAATATGATTCAGACAAGACTAACCCAGACAGCTTCGGCATCTGCTACATCTTCCCCTGAGAAGGAATCTGGGGAGATAGATTTAGCCAGTCTACCTGAAAAAGAATTCAAAACAAAAGTCATAACCATGCTGATGGACTTGCAGAGAAATATGCAAGAACTAAGGAAGGAGAATTCAGAAATAAAACAAGCTCTGGAAGGACTTCAAAACAGAATGGACGAGATGCAAGAGACCATTAATGGACTAGAAAACAGAGAACAGGAACGCAGAGAAGCTGATGCAGAGAGAGATAAAAGGATCTCCAGGAATGAAAGAATTTTAAGAGAGCTGAGTGATCAATATAAAAGAAATAATTTAAGAATCATAGGCATTCCAGAAGAAGTAGAGAGAGAAAAGGGGATAGAAAATGTCTTTGAAGAAATAATTGCTGAAAATTTCCCCAAACTAGGGGAAGAAATGGCCTCTCAGACCACAGAGGTACACAGAACTCCCATGACAAGGGATCCAAGGAGGGCAACACCAAGACACATAATAATTAAAATGGCAAAGATCAAAGACAAGGACAAAGTATTACAAGCAGCCAGAGAGAAAAAAAAGGTTACCTACAAAGGAAAACCCATCAGGCTATCATCAGACTTCTCAACAGAAACCCTACAGGCCAGAAGAGAATGGCATGATATACTTAATGCAATGAAACAGAAGGGCCTCGAACCAAGACTACTGTATCCAGCACGAATATCATTTAAATATGAAGGAGGGATTAAACAATTCCCAGACAAGCAAAAGTTGAGGGAATTTGCCTCCCACAAACCACCTCTACAGGGCATCCTACAGGGACTGCTCTAGATGGGAGCACTCCTAAAAAGAGCACACAACAAAACACCCAACATATGAAGAAGGGAGGAGGAGGAATAAGAAGGGAGAGAAATAAAGAATCATCAGATTGTGTTTATAATAGCTCAACAAGCGAGTTAAGTTAGACAGTAAGACAGTAAAGAAGCTAACCCTAAACCTTTGGTAAGTAACCACAAACTTAAAGCCTGCAATGGCAATAAATTCATACCTTTCAATAATCACCCTAAATGTAAATGGACTGAATGCACCAATCAAAAGACACAGAGTAATAGAATGGATAAAAAAGCAAGATCCATCCATATGCTGCTTACAAGAGACTCACCTCAAACCCAAAGATGCGCACAGACTTAAAGTCAAGGGATGGAAAAAGATATTTCAAGCAAACAACAGAGAGAAGAAAGCAGGTGTTGCAATTCTGGTATCAGACAAAACAGACTTCAAAATAAAGAAAGTAAAAAAAGACAAAGAAGGACATTACATAATGATAAAGGGCTCAGTCTATCAAGAGGATATAACCATTATAAATATATATGCACCCAATACAGGAGCACCAACATACCTGAAACAAATATTAACAGAACTAAAGGAGGAAATAGAATGCAATGCATTCATTCTAGGAGACTTCAACACACCACTCACTCCAAAGGACAGATCCACCAGACAGAAAATAAGTAAGGACACAGAGGCACTGAACAACACACTAGAACAGATGGACCTAATAGACATCTACAGAACTCTACATCCAAAAGCAACAGGATACACGTTCTTCTCAAGTGCACATGGAACATTCTCCAGAATAGACCACATACTAGGACACAAAAAGAGCCTCAGTAAATTCCAAAAGATTGAAATCCTACCAACCAACTTTTCAGACCACAAAGGCATTAAACTAGAAATAAACTGTTCAAAGAAAGCAAAAAGGCTCACAAACACATGGAGGCTAAACAACACGCTCCTAAATAATCAATGGATCAATGACCAAATCAAAATGGAGATCCAGCAATATATGGAAACAAATGACAACAACAACACTAAGCCCCAACTTTTGTGGGACGCAGCAAAAGCAGTCTTAAGAGGAAAGTATATAGCACTCCAAGCATATTTAAAAAAGGAAGAGCAATCCCAAATGAACGGTCTAATGTCACAACTATCAAAATTGGAAAAAGAAGAACAAATGAGGCCTAAGGTCAGCAGAAGGAGGGACATAATAAAGATCAGAGAAGAAATAAATAAAATTGAGAAGAATAAAACAATAGCAAAAATCAATGAAACCAAGAGCTGGTTCTTCGAGAAAATAAACAAAATAGATAAGCCTCTAGCCAGACTTATTAAGAGGAAAAGAGAGTCAACACAAATCAACAGTATCAGAAATGAGAAAGGAAAAATCACAACAGATCCCGCAGAAATACAAAGAATTATTAGAGACTACTATGAAAACCTATATGCTAACAAGCTGGGAAACCTAGGAGAAATGGACAACTTCCTAGAAAAATACAACCTTCCAAGACTGACCCAAAAAGAAACAGAAAATCTAAACAGACCAATTACCAGCAACGAAATTGAAGCGGTAATCAAAAAACTACCAAAGAACAAAACCCCCGGGCCAGATGGATTTACCTCGGAATTTTATCAGACATACAGGGAAGACATAATACCCATTCTCCTTAAAGTTTTCCAAGAAATAGAAGAGGAGGGGATACTCCCAAACTCATTCTATGAAGCTAACATCACCCTAATACCAAAACCAGGCAAAGACACCACCAAAAAAGAAAACTATAGACCAATATCCCTGATGAACGTAGACGCAAAAATACTCAACAAAATTTTAGCAAACCGAATTCAAAAATACATCAAAACCATCGTACACCATGACCAAGTGGGATTCATCCCAGGGATGCAAGGATGGCACAACATTCGAAAGTCCATCAATATCATCCACCACATCAACAAAAAGAAAGACAAAAACCACATGATCATCTCCATAGATGCTGAAAAAGCATTTGACAAAGTTCAACATCCATTCATGATAAAAACTCTCAGCAAAATGGGAATAGAGGGCAAGTACCTCAACATAATAAAGGCCATCTATGAAAAACCCACAGCCAACATTATATTGAATAGCGAGAAGCTGAAAGCATTTCCGCTGAGATCGGGAACTAGACAGGGATGCCCACTCTCCCCACTGTTATTTAACATTGTACTAGAGGTCCTAGCCACGGCAATCAGACAAAACAAAAAAATACAAGGAATCCAGATTGGCAAAGAAGAAGTCAAACTGTCACTATTTGCAGATGACATGATACTGTACATAAAAAACCCTAAAGACTCCACCCCAGAACTACTAGAACTGATATCGGAATACAGCAAAGTTGCAGGATACAAAATCAACACACAGAAATCTGTGGCTTTCCTATATACCAACAATGAACCAACAGAAAGAGAAATCAGGAAAACAACTCCATTCACAATTGCATCAAAAAAAATAAAATACCTAGGAATAAACCTAACCAAAGAAGTGAAAGACTTATATTCTGAAAACTACAAGTCACTCTTAAAAGAAATTAAAGGGGACACTAACAGATGGAAACGCATCCCATGCTCATGGCTAGGAAGAATTAATATCGTCAAAATGGCCATCCTGCCCAAAGCAATATACAGATTTGATGCAATCCCTATGAAACTACCAGCAACATTCTTCAATGAACTGGATCAAATAATTCAAAAATTCATATGGAACCACCAAAGACCCCGAATAGCCAAAGCAATCCTGAGAAAGAAGAATAAAGTAGGGGGGATCTCACTCCCCAACTTCAAGCTCTATTATAAAGCCATAGTAATCAAGACAATTTGGTACTGGCACAAGAACAGAGCCACAGACCAATGGAACAGACTAGAGAATCCAGACATTAACTCAGACATATATGGTCAATTAATATTTGATAAAGGAGCCATGGACATACAATGGCGAAATGACAGTCTCTTCAACAGATGGTGCTGGCAAAACTGGACAGCTACATGTAGGAGAATGAAACTGGACCATCGTCTAACCCCATATACAAAAGTAAACTCAAAATGGATCAAAGACCTGAATGTAAGTCATGAAACCATTAAACTCTTGGAAGAAAACATAGGCACAAACCTCTTAGACATAAACATGAGTGACCTCTTCTTGAACATATCTCCCCGGGCAAGGAAAACAACAGCAAAAATGAACAAGTGGGACTATATTAAGCTGAAAAGCTTCTGTACAGCAAAAGACACCATCAATAGAACAAAAAGAAACCCTACAGTATGGGAGAATATCTTTGAAAATGACACATCCGATAAAGGCTTGACGTCCAGAATATATAAAGAGCTCACACGCCTCAACAAACAAAAAACAAATAACCCAATTAAAAAATGGGCAAAGGAACTGAACAGACGGTTCTCCAAAAAAGAAATACAGATGGCCAACAGACACATGAAAAGATGCTCCACATCGCTAATTATCAGAGAAATGCAAATTAAAACTACAATGAGGTATCACCTCACACCAGTAAGGATGGCTGCCATCCAAAAGACAAACAACAACAAATGTTGGCGAGGCTGTGGAGAAAGGGGAACCCTCCTACACTGCTGGTGGGAATGTAAGTTAGTTCAACCATTGTGGAAAGCAGTATGGAGGTACATCAAAATGCTCAAAACAGACTTACCATTTGACCCAGGAATTGCACTCCTAGGAATTTACCCTAAGAATGCAGCAATCAAGTATGAGAAAGATCAGTGCACCCCTATGTTTATCGCAGCACTATTTACAATAGCCAAGAATTGGAAGCAACCTAAATGTCCATCGATAGATGAATGGATAAAGAAGATGTGGTACATATACACAATGGAATACTACTCAGCCATAAGAAAAGGGCAAATCCAACCATTTGCAGCAACATGGATGGAGCTGGAGGGTATTTTGCTCAGTGAAACAAGCCAAGCAGAGAAAGAGAAATACCAAATGATTTCACTCATCTGTGGAATATAAGAACAAAGGAAAAACTGAAGGAACAAAACAGCAGCAGAATCACAGAACTCAAGAATGGACTAACAGGTACCAAAGGGAAAGGGACTGGGGAGGATGGGTGGGTAGGGAGGGATAAGGGGGGGAGAAGTAGGGGGGTATTAAGATTAGCATCCATAGCGGGGTGGGAGAAAGGGGAGGGCTGTACAACACAGAGAAGACAAGTAGTGATTCTACAACAGGTTGCTACGCTGATGGACAGTGACTGTAAAGGAGTATATAGGGGGGACCTGGTATAGGGGAGAGCCTAGTAAACAAAGTATTCGTAAGTATTCGTCATGTAAGTGTAGATTAATGATTAAAAAAAAAAAAAAAATGCAGTTCCTATGTGGTGACCTCTAATGAGTTCTACACAATAATATAAAGGACATATAAAAGTGTAGGCAAAGGGTCTGTTTGTGTTTATACAGAGGATCAAAGCCTAATTTGGCTACCCCGAAAATGAACTAAGAAACGATATGAAAGAGAACTTCCAACATCAGCACTCTCGGGAAGACTCATGCCAGAAGATGATCATCAAAAAACCCCAACAAAGATCCACGCACTGCTACAGCTGTAGATGCACTCATCCCACCAGCTCCTGGACTTGCCATGGGAATGAAGGAGATATCTAAGCTGGCCTGTGCATACAGTAAAACAACAAATTTGACTGGATCTATACTGTTGGAACTCAACCAAGAATTAGGAGAAGTGCAAATTGTAGCGCTCCAAAATCTTACAACTACAGACTATTTACTGTTAAAAGAACATATGGGATGTGAACAGTGCCCAGGAATGGGTTGTTTTAATTTGTCTGATTTTTCTCAAACTATTCAAATTCAGTTAGATAATAACCATCATATCATTGGTAAGTTTTCACAAATGCCTAGGGTGCCTAACTGGTTTTCTTGGTTTCACTGGAGATGGCTGGTAATTACAGGTATGCTTTGGTTATGTAACTATACTCCTATTATGTTAATGTGTGTGCGCAATTTAAGTAGTAGCTTAAAATATATACATGCTGAAGTTACTCTACAAGAAGATATGTCAAAGAAATAATCAATCTTCCCATGTTTTCTCCCGCCTGCTACTTCTATAGCTTTTCTTCTTCCTTCCTAATTACAACGAATTCTTAAATAGAATTCGTGCCTCATATCAAAATTACCGAGTATCATAACTCCTCCAAGTGGTAAAGATACCTCAAGACAAATGCTGGGCATAGAAGCCACAGGGCATAAATATGCAAAGAAATAAAAAGCTAACCATTTCAAACAATAAGGCTTCTCTCTCACTTACCCACTTAACATTTCCCTGTGTGGCCCCGGAAGATGACTGTTTAGCCAGAGACGGGTAAGATTCCTCAAGGGAGGAACAACCTAAGACAGGCACAGTCGCTGGGGGGTCATCAGGTGAGAAATTGGGGATCAACAGAGGTGAGGCTTAGAACCTCACCCCCCCTGTTCTGAGAGAAATCTTCTGCATATGTGGATGTTTTATTGCCCTTGTCTAGCTTGGATTAACACATAGTCTACAGGCACACACCTGATCATATACATTTGCTCTCTTACAACACTAAACTATGTTTTCTACCTTTATGTTGTATCTACCTACCACTTCAGCATCTTATTAAAAATAATAAAGAGAGAAATGTGGTATCCACATATAAATCAAGTATAAAAATCAAATGTGTATTCATATTTGAACTGACTGTTTATAGTTCATAATGCATGAGCAAAACCAAAAGTTTCTGTGATGACTGCCCTTGTACTGTTCACCATGTAACTTATTCACTATGTAAGAATTTGTTCTCCATGTAAGAACTTGTTCGTTATGCTTCAGAAGATTGGAGACTGACGAAAATTAGGCTTGGGGTGGATTAATGATTGTGCATTGAGCATTGACTCCCCTATACAGAATTTTATTGTTGTTAACAAAAATTTGATCAATAAATATGAGAGATGCCCTCACACACACACAAAAAAAAGTACACACTTCCAATTGTAAAATAAATAAGCAACCGGGATGTAATGTATAGCATAAGGAATATAGTCAAAATATTGTAACAACTTGGTATGGTGATAGCTGGTACTTAGAATTATCATGTATATAAATGTTGAATCACTGTGTTGTACACCTGAAACTAATGTAATGTAATACTGTGTGTCAACTACCCTTCAATAAAAAATAATTATCTAAAAAAAAAAAAAAAAAAAAAAACATTATTCTGGGTGTGTCTGGGAGGGTGTTACTGGATAAGATTAACATTTGAATTGGTGGACTGAGTAAAGCAGACAGCCCTGCCCAGTGCGAATGGGCTGCATCTAGCCCTGAACACAGCACAAAGGAGAATTTGATCTCTGCCCGACTGGTTGAGCTGAGACATCGGTCTTTTGCCCTCACATTGGAACTTACACCATCAGATCTCCTGGGCTTTGAGCTTGCAGATGACACATCATGGGACTTCTCAGCCTTAATAATCACATGGGCCAATTTCTTAATATAAATCTCCTTTAGACATCAATACAGAGATAGAGGTCCTATTTGTTCGGTTTCTGACTAAGGTACATGTGAATAATAAATACTGTCTGGTAAAATGAAGAATCCAAATTAAAAAGAAGATTTTTAAGTATTTCGGACACAAAATGTATACAGGTATTTGATAATGTCTTGGTATACTGAATTAAAAGGCCTTGTGATGTGGTATCTTCCTCATTAATTCATGGTACCTAAATACTTTTTGGGAAAGTTCCCAAGAACATACAGAGCTTTTCAGTAGCTGATTGCTTCACACTGAAATTACCCTGGAAAAGGCATGTGGAAATAGCAATGGAGGATGAACAAGCAAAGCAGTTTAGTCCTGTGTTAGTGAGTTCTGAAAGGACAATACCTGCAGGAGAAATCAGAGAAGCAAATCAGGGCACATGAGCAGTAACCCATCACAATGGGGCGAAGGCAGACACAGTTCAAGCAGGGAAAATGTGGCCACTGTGATAACTACATGATATGAGTGGGTCTCCCATCACTTCTTTGGAAAATTTGCTTAAAACTGATTTCCAAACAACACAAGTAGACCACAATTCTCCTCTAGCACTCCATTAAAAAAAAGTCAACTTTCCATCAAACATAGATTTATATAGCTGTAATACTTTCCTCCTATAAGAGCTATAAATACAAATTCACTAACAAGAATTAGAAAAAACAAAACCTTCATTAAATTAAAGAACTAAATTACTAGGCACTCAGTCTATCACCTCAAAGGTGGTGGCCACCCTGACCACAACATTATAAAAAGATCTATGGTTACACACCCAATTCATGTCATAGGCTGGAACAAAGCATACAGAAGCTATAAAGAGCACCCATGACTGCTCATATTTAAAACCAACAATAGTAATTTCTCTTCTCTCATGAGCACTAAACAATAACAAAATTTACTGGGCAGAAAAACATCTGCTGCTTAAATATCACGACATTCCAATTAATGATCATTTGAATGAGCACAGGACAGGGCTATGTTAGAAGAATTTCAAAAATCCCAAATCACAGTCAAGTGTACAATGACCCTCCCAATCCACCTTGTTCTAACTATGTGGTCAAAGCATGAAGTGCTGTCAGGATTCATTGGTACTTCATGATGCCAGCTGAGTTTCCAGTTTCCAGCTGCCTATTTCTGACCCTCTTTGGAAACAGTGGCCCCACAGTAGGCAGGGCAAGGAAGATGACCAATAGTGTACATGCACGTGTGAATAATAAACATGTACATACACCTATGATCGTGGAGCACCTGCACAAGAATTTCAAAAGACATCTTTACATTTTATTCACTAAACTTTACCAAAGACTGTTGTCAACATGCAAACGCTGTAAACAAATGCCTGGAGAAGAATATGCAAATATTCTCAATCCCAAAATGGGCATGATTTCCTTTTGAAAAATACAAATAGCATCAAAATAAATGATCCAACAAAAAGGAATATAACCAGATGTAGTGCTGACTGAGCAGGTCTACCAGGCTGCCTGCTACAGCCCCAATGTCAGTGCCGACCTTCCAGGACGGCCAGAGCAGTTTGACAAGCACTGGTCTTTCGTTATGGTGGGTACAATTCCCTACTGCGTTTACTCCTGTGGATTATAGAAGGATGTAGGTGCCTGCAGGCTGGCATCTCAGGTTTTAGGTAGGCCTCAGTGACATTCACCTTGAAGACAAATCAAGTGACACCCTTTGAAATGCCAAGACAAAACAACAAGCCTGTCCTTCAGCCCCAAGAGACCCAAGTCCCCAAATATAAACTCTCCCTCTCCTCCAACAACCTGCTCCAAAACAGTCTGCCAAGGACTGCTCGGAATCTGTCCACTGAACCTCAGGTACATTCAGCTCAACTGCAAAGCCAGTCACCTCACAGAGCAAAAAACAAAGTTCGGACAAAATCCCTGCTTGGGAACAGGCCTTCTGGCAGTGCCTTCAAGGTTCCACAGGGAAGGACCTCATAATCAGGACATGTGTATTAAGGAGGTGGCCTGGTGCTTTTAGGCACGGCAGCTGTGGCAGCTTACAGGACAGTGTCCTTTCTACTTGGAGAAATGTACTGTCAACATATAAATGCATCATACAAATTCAGTTATGAATGAGGGCTGTGAGTAAAATACATCAGGACGACAGGAAAGAGAGTGTCTGGAGACCAGGCTGCCTTAGGTCCAGGGGCCAGGGTGCCCATGAAAAGGTGACTTGCATCCTGTGACCCATATGATGAGAACAGACAAGACAGATGGAGCAATGTATGAAATCCATGAGACAGCAATGCCTGGGGAGGGGCAGAGGGTGCACAGAATGGGCCAGCATCACCTTCCCGAACCTGCACAACCGTCCTGTGAAGGAGGTCCAGCATCAGGAAACTGAGGCTCCAGAAGCCTCAGTGAGCTGCTTAACTTCACACAGAGCCAATCCTTGTACCCAGAAAAACTCAACTAGAAAACATGCCCTTTCTCACACTCTCAGTAACTGACTGACCTATTTGCTGGCCTACAACTATGGGATTAGCCTAGCATCACCATGGCTGTACCCAAGCCTTCCTCTGCCCCTGCTCCCAGTGATGTAACAGAGAGAAATAAAGCTTGTAATTCCCAAGGGATCTGCCACCTGCTCTGAAAGCACACACAGTGTCTGTGACTCCCCTTGAATTTGATAAATCAGGGCTGTCCCAGTTCCCCTGATCTCTGACACCAGCAGTCTGTAGTGTGCCTGGATGCAACAGAATCTGTAAATGCCTACTTTGCATGTTTTTAAAATATCAGGAAGACTACTTACACCACATACAGTTCTCCACACCAGCTTCCAATCCTGAGGTAGGTGATTCTACCGCACATGACCCCAAGTCCTTCTAAACAGGATTCAACTTGTATCATTACAAATCAATACAATTAGAAATGAAATAGAAATTGGCAAGCCCTCTCAACTTGAGCTCCTGAACATACCACATTGAACCCATTCTAAAACACATTTGTTTTCTCATTTTAATACCTAATATCAGATTCTACATCACTAATGGTGCCAGCTTAACCGTGGCAGTATGTTCTCTTTTGTAGTGTTACATACAATAACGATGCATCATAAGATCAGTGGTGTGTTAGGTTATGATAAATTCAGAACCCTGCAAACTTCTGGGTTCCTCCATCTCCTCTGCTTTCTTTCCAACCCAAACGGCACTGGTCACTACAACAGCTGCCTACTGCTTCCCTATTTTCACTCTTACCTGACGATCCATCCCCAGAAGGCAGACACGGCAGACTGCCAAATCTGCACAGGACAGCCAGGCACTCCAGCAGTTCCCACTACATTTAGAAGAAAAGGAATTGTCTCCATGGCCTATCAAGGACTACTGCCCTGGTTCCTCTGCAGCTGTCTCCTGTTCCTCACAAAGGCAGCTGCCCAGGGCCTTTGCATAGGTCATCAGGAGACCTTCCAGAGGTCGCCCCTTTTTTACACTTAATCCTCAGAGCAAACATCCTCCATGAGGCCCTCCCAGACCGCCCAGCCCAGACAACAATGCCACCCTCCTTCCTGACTGCACTTATTACTGCTTTCAATTAGCTTTTCATTTGTGTCTTTTATTATTCCCCCCCCCCAATTAAAAATCTCAAAGAGGCAGGGAATTTGTCTGTCCTGGCCATACTTTATCCCCAAGACCTGGAACACAATGAATCCTCCATAATTATCCATTTAATATAAAAATTCCTATAATTTAATTTAATAGAAATTATTTAACTACATTTTTTTGCATAATTACTTTCTTTTTATTAAGTTTCAGTCAATGGGACCAAAACAAAGCTGGCAAGAATGATTATTTTGAAGCATATCTGTGATTCTTCCTGAATGACAGAAAGATGAGACAAACTTCTAATGGGGGCTATGAGGAAAACATGCTCTGCATTACAATCTAACCCTCAAAATATCCCATATGCTTCTGAATTGCATTTTTAGTAGCTTTATCTAGAACTGGATAATTTCAAAACCTATTGATCTTGCTCTGATACATAAAACACACCACAGAATTCTTACAATTCCTCTAGAAACCTGTCTGCCCAAGACATTGCTTTCCTTAGCACAGCATTCAACTTTGAACTTCTCTATCAAGTGTTTACAATTTTAAAATCCCAACTTGAGTGCCAGTGCCACTTTAAAATTGTTTAATCATCCACGTGTTCATTATTTTATCAGCAAACACACTGGGAAATGGAAGGAAGTTGTTTCATTGTGGATAAAATGAAAGTTCCTGTGGCCAGGATTCTCACCTGGCCCTGGTTGGCTAGCTCACTACACAGATGTGGACAATATGTCATTGCCTATATAAAGCACTCAGCCCAGTGCTCTACACAACATGGTGGCACAGCTGTAAGGCTTCAGGAGAGCAGAGTTGAGGCTGAAGTGGTGGCAACACTGAGGACAGAGGCCCAAAGGACAGCTGTGAGAGTAAAGAGGCCCAGAGGAAGGCTGTGCAGGCAGAGAGGCCCAGAGGCAGAGACCGGCTTGCTGCATGCAGGCTCACTCTGAGTGGAGGGATTCTAGTGATTGACCTGCCACCATGGGAATAAAGTTGGGTATAACCCTTTCACCCCAAGAATGATTCACTGTCATTTCTTTGGTCATACTGACTCCATAGTGAACTTGCCCGGGGCTGAAACTCACTGGCAAGACATTCATCTACTAAAGTTTTCTAAAAAAAAAGTTCATTCACATGTTTGAATGGTGTGTGTTTTTATATGATTCTCCTCATGAGATTCAAACTGCAAAATGTTAAAAACATAAAACTCACATGCAGACCTTTCTCATAAATAGGAAGAAGTAAGGTTTCAGAATAGGAATGTTCATGACTTAAGGTCACTGCATCATAAAAGATCACCCAGATATAAACCCAGATTTAAACAGAATGAAAATGTAGCCTGCAAAAGTGTTGAAGCTTTGTCCATATCTTAATTATCTGTAGTTAACTGCTTGGATAATAACATCAACAAACAATGAAAAACTAAATTTCCTACTACTATTCTCCAAAATCTTCCATGCAAATCATCCTATAACTTATCATTTCGAAGTTCAGGATCAATACTATGTTTAGCTTCTTTGGTAAAATTTTGTTTTTCTTCTGAACAATTCTCAAATATAACTTTTTTTTGGTACTTCTAGAATTTGTACAAAAAATTTTAAATTAAATTTGGCTCTGGCTGAAGTGTAAAACTAAAAAAAAAGAATACATTGAATGGTGGTTTGAGCTAATATTTCATTAATCATCATAATCCCCTCTGACATATTTAAGTGATCAAAATGAATAAACCTCTTTTAACTCAAGGGGAAAAAAATCACTGGGGGCACAGGGGACCTAGAACTTTCATCAGATCACCTGAGCAACAAAGCCAAAAACAGACCCAACATCACTTCATTATCTAAACCATTCACATTGGCCTTTACATAGCTCAAAGTAGTTAAACCTGCTGTCCCTTCTCCTCAACCCTCGTATAATAAGCAAGGTATTGCGAAATCTCACGACGTTTCCTCTGAAAATCAAAAAGAGCCTAATTTCTCATTTTAGACTCGTTAGTGACCAAATTCAGGTAATTCAAGGCATGTCACTGAGTCACAAAGAAGAGATCTGTTTGTATCAAACCCAAACAGAACATAGCAAACGCCTCCCTGAATGGCAAAACAGAATTACTCCTCATGGCTTCAGGGAAAGGTCCATGGGCTCTGAAGCACACACGGCCCTGAGTTAAAATCCCAGCTTTGTTAGTTATTAGTTATGTGGCTCAGCCAGCACTTCACTGTCACCTGCAGAAAGGAGGTAAGAGCTACTTTCTAGTGTTGGAGAAGTAAAAGGAATGTGCTGTCAACTGCCTAGGCCTGGCCCAGGGCCGAGACAGCCCACGGGGACCACTCTGGTTACAATCCCGAAAGCCCTTGTTTTAACAGTACTTAGTCACTTTCTACCCTTGGTGCTGTACTAAATAGAATGAATATATTTTTCTGGGATGAGTCATGGCTTTGAAGAGCTTCAGTCTTCATCCAGAATATCAATTCTCACTGCATCATACTGGGAGTCAGAAAAATGGTACAAATCAGAATAAATGAGAATTCACCCTACAAAGCTTTTTTTTTTCCTAAAGTCAAGATGCCAGTAAGTTTTTTATCATTTGTTTCTCTCTCTTAAAAGTGAAGTATTGAAAAGAAGTCCAGGTTAGTTTGGATATCCTCTAGGCTCAGAATGACCAATCTTATTCTATTATGAGAAAGTAAGAGTAATGCGTAGAGTATATTAAATAATGTTTTTGCAAGCAGTGTTTGTCTTACTATTTGGAAAACCATGGTTTGCAGAGAGAAAAATCTAGCCAAGAAAATAGTTTCAAAATACAAAATTGAAAAGACAAAGAAACTTTTTTATGAAGTGCATTCTGTAAAAAGATTGTTAGACGGTGTCTGTGCAGTTACATTTTGGGGAGACTGGCAAGTGATGGGACTTCCTAAATTAATGCCTCCTACTCTGTGTGAGCACTTACAGGCCGTGGTCCCCAGCATTACCCACAGCACCACCTACTGCCGCCGCACAGCACCTCCAGCAGCTGTGGCTCTGCAAGGCCCAGAGAGGTAAGGCCGAGCCCTTCACTTAGCTAAGGAAACTGCTGAGGAATGAAGAGGATGTCACTTTGAAGTTAAAAGGAGGGGGAAAATTCCAAATGAAGGTGAACTCCAGAAAGTCTTTTAAAACATCTAGGCAGCAAACATAATCTTTTGGTTACTGACACATAGCAAGTCAGTAGAGTTTTAATTTTTCTTACCTTAGCTAGTTAGGCTGTAAATCCTGCTCTAAAGATTTTAAAGCATGGGTAAGAATTATATGCTCTGGTCAATGTATATAAAGTACATATATTTATCTTTTATTACCTTTTCACACAGTGGGAGTTACTTGACTGTTGTGCCAACATGGTTCTTTCACCCAGAAATTTGAAGCATTATTCTAAACACCTAAAGAACAAGGGGCTTGGGAGCCCAGGTTTCCCTTAACATCTAGGCTTCCCCTTAGACAATAAGGCCCTTAAGGATTATAAGAGCTCCTAATTATGAAATACCTGGATAGGACAGGTTCAGGACCGTGTTCTTGCCCTCACAGATCCGCTAGATAATACACCTTAGTACACACAGCACGGCTTGGCGTCATAAGCAAAACAATAACCCAACCTCAGTTCTGATCTAAAATTAAACAGCAGACTTAAAATAGACCATGATTTAAAAGACTGGGTATTAAAAATATATATATTTTTTCCAAACTGACAAAACACAGGGACTGATAATAAAAAATAAAACTAGCTGGCATTTAACTGGCAGTGCGATCCAGGTACAGTTTCAAGTGCTTTACAGATTACCAAGTGGATAAATCATCAACACTTCGCTGTTCAGTTAGTAACTTTTTTGTATACTCTGCAGTAATACCATAGAGTAAATACCATGGGGTAAACCTATGGGATATCACAAAGAATTCTGACTTACCTTAACTCACCCTTACGTTAAAATAATTATGCCTAATAAACAGCTCATCTGGATGAGGAGGGGTTGTGATGTCACAAAACAAAAACAAATAAACACAGGAATTTTCTATAGAATGACTCTAAGTGTAAATTGCGTGGGACGGGGAACTAAATAGGTATCTTCAAGGCCAACAGGGAAATGGAGACAACGGAAGTCATACTATCTATACTGCAAACTTGCTTATTGTTATCATATTCCTCTTTTCCAAAAGAGACCAGTTTGTAGTCCTTACAACGTCAGCCACGCAATGTTGTCACAGATGTGTGCCAGATTTTGCACAGGACGTGGCCGTGAGGAAAAACCCAGAGTTTGCCTGTATCTTACGCTGGAAAGAAAGTCTGCTCGGTAAATCTGAACTGGAAAGAGTTAAAAAATGGGGTTTTTCTTTTCACTTCCCAGAGTGATTTAAGCTTACAGCAAAGTTACGTCTGCTAGCCTCCCCACAAGACGACGCGGAAGAGCTGTCAGTGCCACTCACACTGCGCAGCTCCTTCCTAACCATCGGAGGGCTCTAGGCTGGGCAGCAGGCATCAGCCGCTTCCCATAGCCAGCACGCGCTGTGCCCCGACGGTTAGGTGCTCCGCTGGGTGACGGGTACATGAGTGAGCCAAAGATAACTTAATTGTTTTTCAAATCTGTATGCTTTCAAAGAAAGCAGAGACAACTGACACCATGAGGATAACCAAAAAACAAACTTTCAGAGCCTCTGAATCTGCATTTCTCGCAAGAATTCCAAGAGAGCGATCAGGAGATAATTGATATGCACAAAGTGCTTAGCAGTCCAGAATAGAAGCCATGCAAGGTGAAGGGGTGGAGCGGAGACACCGTCCCAATGCCGACTCACTCCTCGGCCGGCAACCGCTTTCGGAGCTCACCGTGGTGCCCCGCATGCCCAGCGCCGCTACGGGGCCAGCTAGACCGGGCCTGGCCTCGCCGCCTGGCCGCACACGCGCAGCGGAGCGCAGGGGGCGCAGTGAGGGCAGCAGCGCCGTGCCTCCTGCTCGCGGCCCAGAAAGCCGGCCGGGGTCCATCTGCTTCAGTGCGGTCCCCAGGCCCAGAGGGTCACAGACCCAGGCTTGGCGGTAAGGCTGTAAGGGTGGTTCCGGCTTCGCTCCAGCCGCGCGCGGCTTCTGCATTGTCCTCATCAGGGCGCGGCGGGGCCGCTCGACCTGAACCCCAACCCGGCCCCGGCCCCCCGCCCCAGCCTTACCTCGGCCGCGCTCCTCGGTTCGGCGCGGTGCGGCCCGAACCGGGCGCTGGACTCCAGGGGACGGCAGGCAGAGAGAGTCGCGGCGCGCGAGGGACGGGGTCCCGGCAGCCGGCGCCGCCCGAGGACCTAGTGCGGACCGCAGGGGCTGCCAAGCCCTCGCCACCGCCTCGCTGGGCCACGGGCGGAGAGCCGACCGGGGTGGCCGAGGGGGCCCAGGACGCGAGGCCGTGGAGCGCCCCGGCTGACTGCGGGCGCGATGGTTCGGTCTGCAACGAGTGGGAGGGCTCAGGCAGGCTTCGCCGGGGAGCGAGGGAGGGAACTTGGAGCGAGTTGCTGTGGCCCAGAGCGCGTGTCCCTGCGGAGTGTGCACGCCCCTCGAGCGCCCCGACCCGCCTCCAACCCGCCCCCACACCCCTCCCCGTCCCCACCCCCTCTACACCTCCACTTCTAGCCCTGCCCCTCCCCCATCTCCACCCCTCCCTTCACTCTTACCCCAAGCCCCTCCCCCTACTCCCACCCGTTCTCCACCTGCAAACCCCTCCCGCACCTCACCCCGACTCCCTCCCCGGTGAAAGGTCATTTGGATCTCCATTGCCAGGAAACCCCAGATCAGACCACTTAGCGCTGGAGACCTGGAGCCTGTTGTGTGACTGTGATAACGCCACCTGGTAGTCAATCTATTCGGATGAGGCTTGGTGCTCGCGTTTTCTGTTGACTGACTTTCACATACTCGACGGACCCAGACCGTCTTACAGTTTGTAGCCTTAACTTCTTGAAGGCATTTTTAAGACTCCGAAAAATGTTTGGAGAAAACATTAAAGACTACAGAAAAAACATCTCAAGCACGATGTACTCCCTCTAGAGGATTGGCCAGCTGATGTTTCAAAATTAAGTAAAAGTTATCGGGTGCATTATTATTCACCTCATAATGAATGGCTTGGAAATGTCTTTAGATTTGCTTAATAACTTGTTTTTTTTTTTGAGGGTTTTATTGTTTTAGGAAGACTAAACACATCTAGTTTTTGCTATTGGGAACTCAAAAAGCTTAAATCCATATTTAGCAAAATGATAGAACTGGGATGAGATACGAACTCACGTCATAATTCTCTAAAATACTTAACAAAGACTTTTTTATACCTTTAGTACATTTGAGATACAATTGCATTCATCTCATTTTCTCAGAAAGATAGTTTATATCTGAATTGAGACTTGTTTCATTCTAGTTCAGAAATTGTCAAATAAAAAAATTTCAGACTCCCATAATTTCTGGCTATTTACAAGAGAACAATTTTAGAAGTGACATGATACTGGATTTTAAATGGAACTTTCCTTTGGCATACTAATGCATTCCATGTGATCACAGACTATGTTGTGGTCCCATTAACTCCAAAAGTCATGTAACAGTAGAATGAAGTTATTTTTCATCATTCCCATAACAAATGAAACCAACTTTTCTTAATCCAAAGTAGGCTTTGTTTTTTTAAACTTCGTTGACCCAACCTCTTACTTTTGAGAATTGCTCCCTCCTATTGTGCGTGACATTGCAGGGTACCTGACCCAAGCCTGACAATTAGAGTGCATCTCAGCCCCTGGGCACAAAGGAGGCTGGGGAGGGTGGGGGAAGGGGTGGAGATGCATGATCTAATCAGGGAAAATGAAGGTCCTTTTACTGAATTGACTTGGCAGCTTCTGAGACCATGCCATGTAAGCCTTCAGCAGTTTAAGGTAACCTATTAGAGAATAAAAGAAAACCAGAAGGAAGCCAGCTGAGCAACATGGAGTCTTGGTGACAGTAATGAACCCCTCCAGGCAGCCTGCTCTGAAACCAGTCAAAACCCCTGGACTCCTGCAGAAATGTACTAATAAATTGTCTTCCTAGCTTATTATTTTTTGAGTTAGGTTTCTTTCCAAAATACTTATAAAGTCATAAAAGATTTCCATATGATCCACACTCTGAAAATCAGGAATGTAACCAATGAATTCTAGCTTCTCTACTGCCTAAATGACTTCTTCCTAATAAAGTATGTGCCAAGGAGGTCACTTAGTAGGAAGCGCTAGCTTTTAAGAGGGCTAAAGTTCTTATCTAGGGTATTACTGTTGCCCATGTAGATTTAGTATCTTCACAGTGCCCTCCCCAAAACCAAAAATAAATAAAATACATGGTTAGAAAAACCAAAGAGAAAACAACACATCTAACCTAGAACATCGCAGTACATTTTTTTGTCTTTATTTTTGTCCAGTAAAATGTGGCTTGAAAATCCCCAATATTTGCTGATATAGGACATTTCCCCTTTTCTGAATTGAAATTTTTAGGGCCTGCTACAGACTTTCTGGGACTAATAAAATTGGTTTGTTGTGCTGGAATTTTATTCTGTTGCATATGGTTCAAGAGAAGTGGGCCATCAGCCTATGCTTGGAATTCTTTTGTTTCACAGAGATTTTTGTCTCTAAAAGTATGTAACAATATTTGACTAGTACCCTAAGAATCATCCATATGCTAATCAGCTCGTCCTTTAACCGTTACTCACAGGTCACTGTGAATAGTGGTAGCAGTGGTAGCAAAGAGCTAGGCTGTTAGGACATGAAAGCTTGCTCTGAGCCTTTCATTGCAGGAGTGGCTTCTTGTGGGAAAATACAAGATACCAGTTCTGAGTCTTCATTAGTCTTCCTTCAGATGGATTCATACCTAGTCTTGTCAACCACAAGTGAAATTTCATGTATAAAAGCTCATAACCTGAATAATAATGTATCATAAATAGACTTAAATCTCACAAAAGGACAGTGCAAGGAGGTGGACAGTCTCTGGAAACATGACAGGGTAGCTTAGGAGGAAAAATAAAGAAAAATTAGTTCTGGAATCCAAGCCACGGTCTGAGTGACACTTGTTAAAATGATTGGCTATGATTCCCCAAGCAAAATTTCAGCCAAATATCCAGAAATCCCCTCCATCCATGTGCTGGAACTATGTAGTGTCTGTGACATTTCCTTACCCAAGATTAATAAAACAATTTCTCAGAAACTGTGGGTCCAGACAACCTCCTCTGTCCAAAACCCATCCTGGAAACATAGCATACACCAGTGGTTTTCAAACCATGAAACACCATCACCTGAAATGATTCCAGCAAGACCGGGTCTCCAGGTTGGGGGCAGGCAGGAGAGGCATGTACTTTTTTTTTTTTTAAGTTCCCCCAAGAGATTATGATGCTTAGCTGGAGTTAAATAAGATCTTTGAATTTGTGCCCTCAATTTCACAGAAAAAGACTTGAGACACCCTTGATCAGACTCAATTGATTTAGGATTGTATGTAAAATTAAAGTTATTGATTGAACAAGCTCCAATTGTCTTTTTCCCTAAACAGCCTTCATTTCTCCAGAGGTTATAGAAAAAAGTAGCCAGGAATGCTCTTCAGGGGGAGTGGTGTGGATTTGCCAGCAGCAATCACACTGAAAAAGGACAGCTCCCAGTGAGATAAGAGAATCTTAACTACAACAGTACTGTCAGTTACTAAGGAAGAAGCTACTCGAGGGGAGGGGTGGGAGGGGGTTGTCTTTCGCAGTTTATTAGATGTTCCCACTGCTGATTAGCAGAATTAAAACAGTTGAAATATGTTCACGAATACTGACCTGCATCATTTAGTGATAGCTACTAGTTGGTCTGGCCTAGACAATTTATGTGCTTCATTTTTAGTTATCATAATGGTGCTAAACATAAATATTATCATCCTCATTTTATGAACAACATGCTTGGGCTCAGAGGAGAGTGATATATCCAAGGTCCCAGAGTTAGTAATTAGAGAATTTAAACACTGCCCCCACATGACCCCAAAGCCTATATATCTTTTGCGCTAAACCAAACTGCCCTATGAGTCACAAGTTATCTATACTCCCTAGCCACATGTGGCTATTTCAATTAAATGAATTACAATTAAACTGGATGGAGACTTCAGTTTGTCAGTCACACTAGTCACTTTTCAAGAGCTCAGTAGCCACATATCAGACCACAGAGATGAAAACCATTTCCATCATCATCGTAGAAAGTGCTGTTACACAGTTCTGATGCTTCACGTATTTGTCTGTATCATCAATAAACACAGTGTTCTCTGTGACTGATTTTTCAAGAAAGTTACTCCAATCCCTTTATGTTAACCATTTTGATGGAATTCCTAACACATGCAATATATTTACATACCTGTGTCTTAGTACATTGGACTGCTGTAACAAAAATACCCAGACTGGGTGTCTCATAAATAGCAGAAATTTATTTTCTCACATTTCTTGAAGCCAGGAAGTCCAAGATCAAGATACCAGCAGATCCTGTGCCTGGAGAGAGCCCACTTGCTAGTTCACAGGTGGTCATTTCACCATGTCCTCACATGGTGGAAAGGGGACAGGGAGCTCCCTGGGGTCTCTTTTATGAGGACACTAATCCCATTCATAAGGGCTCTACCACTCTGCCCTCAAAACCTCCAAAGGCCCCACCTACCAATAACATCACTTTGGGGGTTAGGATTTCAAAATATGAATTCTGGGGTGCATAGACATTCAGTCCATTGCAGCCTGCCTTTATCAGCAGAGCACATTGAGTGAAATGCCTCTTTAAAGGCATGCAGGGCAAGGTGTCACCTCAGTGGACCCAGGCTTCTCTCACCCTCTCCAGTGTCTCTTCTCCACCTTCACTTGTCTGCTTGCTCTTGGCCACGTTATAGTACTCTGTCACATTCCTCCCTCAACCTGCTTCTATTTCTGTCTTTGCACTCTTCCTACAATTCACCACCCACCCGCCACTAATTTATGTCACCAGGTACCACAGATACGCCAGGGACTCCAGAATTTTGATTTCTAGCTTCCACCTCATTTTCTGATCTGCAGAGTAGTTTGTTTTTCCTAGTCCTCTCCTAGACTAGTGCTACTCTAAGTGCACTAGTCTGTGGACCAGAAGGGGTCTGTGAGTTATTTGTACTTCTCTAGGACAAGGTGAACTCAGAAAGTGGAAGCCTGTGTTTTAGAAACTTTATAGCAATTTGACATTGCCGGGGCATTATAATATACTGCAAAGTATGTCTGCAAATAATAGACAGCAGTAGAATGGAAATTAAAAACAAACAAACAAACCAAATGCTGTACGTGATTCCACCTGGCCATGTCCTTCAGGAACCAGGCAGGAAAAAGGGAATTGAATACAGGGAACTACTCAGAGGAGCACTGGAGATGGCGGAAAGGACAAACAAGGAAAGAGGAGTTAACCTAGGTTTTTTTTCCTGCTATAAGGAGAAGATGGTGTCATGGGCACCCAGGAGTTGGAGCCTATGAAGGGCACTGATCAGTTACAAGGAATAACAAAGATGGTCCCCCAGAAGCTGAGCCCACCTCAGGCACAGATACTGTCTAATTGAACTGAACTGAACTGATTTTCCTGTTCTGTTACTGATACTGTACACAAAGAAAAATTTCCTGAGGAATTCTAGATTGCCAAATATTGCATATAACAAGTTAAGTATGCAGAGGGGATTGAAACTGTTCAGGTCCTTTCCAGCTATAAAACTGATCTATGCTTTAGAACTGAGATGCTGTGTCTGCTTTTATGAAATAAATGCATGAGCTCCTATTTTTATTTGGCTCAGAAATTTCACTAATTTGCAGATTTTTCAACTATTTCAAAAGGATTAAGTAGGCAGAATTTTCTCACATAGTATGGGGAATATTAGGATAATATATACACCTTTGTATTTTCATAGACAGGGTGAAATAACACCAATATATGCAGCATTTTTAAATTATTTGTGCCAAGGTGAACTTAGAACACTAAGCTACTTACTTATTAGAAATATAACCCATCTATTTTGTGCACAGCTCACTAATTCTCATTATCCCTAGAATAAAAAATCAGAGGTGGCATGAATAACAGAAATCTCTAATTTCATTCAAACCTCTTCCTAATCAAATATTAAACAAGTTCATTAGTAGCCAGAAAAATGAACTAATTTGAACTTTTCTCCTCCTTTCTGCCATTGTATAGTAGAGTTGCTAATGAGCAAAAAAGATAACAAGCAGGAGAGAACAAGGAGAAAAGGACAAGAAAGGTAATATTTGGTCTCTGAGCCACAGATGTTACCAATACATAATAACCATTTTCCTCTATTTAATAAAACACATTTAAAGTAGGTCCACAGACTTATGAGTCTTAGGGTTCAATGTGTACTTAGGGTTTAATCTGTTCTCTTTCCTGATCTCTTTTTAAGTGTACATTATGGTTTCTAAATATTTGGGAAAGATATATTCACAACTTCATGTGGGCATTCTGTTTTTCAGTCACCTGATATTAACCTGAAGGATGAGCAATGGTATTTCTGACATTTGTAGAAATCTCCTGCAAATTATTGGAAAATTTTAACAAAATGTCAGAGTGCTGTTGGTATAGATTTAAATTCTAGCTCATTCACCCACTTATCCCTCCCTCATACATTCTGTCTCCAAATTTCTCAATTTCAATGTTTTCACTCACACATTCAGTCATTCACATCTGACTTGGACTTAGTATAAGTTTTCCCAGTCCATTGTGTGGTCACATGGCTAGTCAAATGTAGTCTTTATTACCTCTGCTATGATTAGTTTTCCATTCCCCAAACTACTAAAAATCAATCTTTTGAGCAGTGATTCAATAACTCTAACTTGTTTTATATACTCATAAATTACATATATCCTTAATTTTTTGCAAGTTTCACCACCAGCAGCCAAGATGTGTAAGTAGATAGCCTTTTAGGATGACAGCACCTGCAAATTGCCAGCCAGTTTGTCATAGAAGGATGAGGGAGAGGAAAGGGAGGCAGAAAAAATGTCTCTACTTCCATCTCACCATTCCACCCAATCCAAAACACTTTGTCCCAACTCTGCTGGAGAGTATACAGGAAAACTAAGTCAGAATATGTTGAAATCTTTTGGGGAAAATAATCAGCATATGTTGCCATTTCAGTGTTTCTGATAGAATAAAAGCATGGATGCACACATAGCATAGGCTACAAAATGTTTAATTATGGCTATTACAAATATGCACATCTTGCTCTGACAGCTTCTACTTCCTATGTAGTTGTTAGCTGGGACTTTTATGCAAAGTAATAAGTAGAAAATCTAAATACTATCACAATTTCTCATAATCATAAAGCATAATAATCCCTTATGAATTTTTCATTGGCTGGGTTCCCAAACTCTTGATCATGCTGTTCTTAGAAGGTCAAAGTTACATTTGATTAGACTGTATATTTCTCAAAACTCAAACCTCCCAATGCACTAATAAATTGCTCTGTTCAAATAATCATATTTGGTGGCTCCTCATTAACCTCATTAGACTGTAAGCTATCTGAGAACAGGGCATGTAGCTAACCCCTCTTGTGAAATTTCTCACACCAGATAGTGAAATCAGAGCAGCTGACAAATTTTCATCAGATGCTCACTGAGATAAGTACATGCACTGATAGTGGCATAAGTACTATGTCACTTTATATCCATCAACTTCCAGTTTGTAGGAAATAGTATAAAGTGTCTGCACTGCAGCATTTCTGGCATGACTGATTCCTGAGCTCTGGAAGTGCTGTCACTCTGCAGAAGTTTCTAATGAGAGTGCAGCTACCAACAGGCCATCTTTCCCACCTAGCATTCTGCATCAGAATGCCGGAGAGGATGAGAAGGGAGGATTACAAGAAGATCTAACTCTTAGAGCTGAAAAGATTCATAAAGCCACATATTTAAGAATTTGAATTGTGAAATATTCTTGTTAATCTCCTGTACTGAAAGTATTTTCCTAAACGCAAATACAGTTGTGATAACAGTTCTCATACCAAACAAGATGTGAGCCACCCAGGTATAACTATGGAGGTGGCATGGGTGCTGCAGGAAAATGGGCTTTTCAGAATACTGGAAACCTAGAGGCAATCTGGCAGCTGACTGCTTACTTCCTCCAGGAGCATGTGGCTGTGCTAATATTTTTTCCTCTACCCTAATTTTATTGAGATATAATTGACATATAGCATTGTGCAAATTTAAGGTATACAACACAATGATTTGATATAGGTCTAGTTAATATTCATCACCTCATATATTTACAATTTCTTTTTCTTGTGATGAGAACTTTTATGATCTTCTCTTAGCAACATTCAAATATGCAATATAGTATTGTTAACTACAGTCACTATACTGTATATTATATCACCAGGACTTAGTTGTCTTACAGCTGGAAGTTTGTACTTTTTGACCATCTTCACCTTTTTAGTTTGCTATAGTAGTTTGTAGTAGCTTTTTAGTTTAATGTAGTCCCACTTGCTTATTTTTTATTTTGTTGCTTGTGTTTTAATTGTCAAATCCAAAGAATCATTGCCTGGTACAATGTCAAGGAGCTTTGTTCCTCTGTTTTCTTCCAGGAGTTTTATGTTTTCAGGTCTTACATTTAAGTCTTTAATCCATTTTGAGCTAATTTTTGTGAGTGATTTAAGATAGTGCCTAGTTTCATTTTTCTGCATGTGAATATCCAATTTTCTCAGCACCATTTATTGAAGAGACTGTCATTTCTCCAGTTAGTATACTTAAAATTTTTTTGGAACCACAGAAGACCCCAAAGCAATCCTGAGAAAAATAAAAATGGAGGTATCACACATCCCAACCTTAACTATATTACAAAGCTATAGTAATCCAAACAGTATGGTGTTGGCATCAAAACAGATACATGAAGGAGAATCAAGAGCCCAGAAATAAACCCATGCATATATAGTAAACTAATATTTGACAAGAGATCCAAGATACTCCCTGGAGAAAAAACACTTTCTTCAATAATATTTTCTTAAATCATAATTCTAATTCTTCCAGATGTGAGACCCATAGGCAGAAAAACTACTGAGTTTGAAAATCCTGAGAGATGATTTCCTAGGTGGCCTGGGCTAACTGTAGCTACATCCAGTTGATTATATACACTCTGCCCACAAGTTTATAGCTCACCTAACATGTTGCATTTTCCAAAGTTTAAAAATACAGAGAAATTTATCTTATGTAACTGCATACAAGCTACTCCTTAACTTATCTTAACCAAGTAATATGTTGATAGATATTATGCTTTTTTGTTTTCCTATTTCTCAACTTCTAAAACAGATTTAAGGTAGATATGTTGGGTAACACATTTTTGTATTCAATGTTTCATTTGGTTGAATAATGTCTGGAAGGTACCACTACATGACTGAGAAATATCTCAGATTATATAATTAACATAAAATCTTATATGCCATTATGAAAGTTTTTATGTTACTAATTTAGCATAAAATAATTAGTTTTAGCTCTCCTAAATGATAGGTTTTTGAAACTGAAATGTCACTACAAAATCTTTTCCTATTTTGAGACATTAAGAGTCATATAGATAATATACATTCTTTATGCTTCTGTGTATTTGTGGATGATTTAGACTATGAAAAGTCTTAGTTTCAGATGCTAACATATCACATTTTGTGCTTTATCTTTTAATTTTATTTAATTCACATGTATATTAAATAGATAATTTACTTTTTATTGTTATTTTTATTCTCTACTAAATAAAATGATTGGTAAGGACCATTATGCATGTTGACAGCACTGGTCATAATAGACTGACTAGACATCCATGAATTTCAGGACTATTTAACTAAGGAGTGGCACTGAAGTTCAAAATATTTTATAATATCCTTCTTTACACTTTCTGGTTTCTGGAGGGCTGCCACATAAAATCATGTGGCTTCCATTGCACAATTCCATGGGCCATGCTGCAGGTAGTACCCCAGGGGAAGTCCACACCTGCTGCTAGAAAATTTTATTTTGTGAATTATTCTATCTTTTGCCCCCATAGACTGATTTTCTTACTAATGCAATAGGGCCAATATTATAACTATAAGTGTACTACAAATCATTTTGCAAAATGTCTTGTAATTTACAGTCACAAAATTATTGATTATTGATATTTATTACTATTAGTTAACATTAATCTATTTCCTTATAAAAATTGCTAATTTGAATGACTGTGCTGTTTATATGCTTCTAAGTGTATATTATCATCTATGTGATGAGAATAAGAATCATCAGTAAATGGCCAATAGCACACCAGCCATTTAGATGATTGTTTCTAAATAATGTTCCAAATGATTCTAGGTGGTCATAAGAGAGTCAGTGGTTATTTATCTCTAACTTTAATATAGAATATTATTGTTGAGTATTTTTCACCTCTGTTGTGAGCATTATTAAATAGTAAAGCAAGTTTTCAGTGTACAAGTAAAGACAGGATTAGTGGAAATATATAATAATGTGAACCATAGTATATGATTTAATATTTGATAAAGGTTTGTTTTAAAATTGCACATAAAAAACAACTTTGAGATTTTGGATTAAGAAAAATTTTAGTCTATGTTTTTGAAATGATCTTGATTTTATATTTAAATTAGTATGTCTAAATATAACAATAAAATTATCTCCATAAATTTTCAAGTTTCCAGAGAAAAATAAAGCAATCGATTTCTAAGATCCTTTTAATCCTCAGGACTAAAAACAAGAAGAGCTATTTTTTTTTCTTATTATTGAAATTAATGAGACAATTGGAAGTGTCAGAAACTAAATCAGATGTTTTGATGATTTCTGGGAGCTCTTTTTAAAAAATGTATTTCATATTTAAGAATGTAATATGTGGAACATAAACTCTGGATTCCCTGTACACATTAATTTACTGCCCCCATAATGGTAGAGAAATTATGTTACCTAGAGTAGAAAAGCTGTGAATTTCCTGTTGTAAGTAAATCTGGTAAAGTAATAACTCAGATTTCTTCCTTTTTGTCTTTACTGATGGACAGATCTGACTTATTTCATATCCTTCCACAAATAAATGACTTCAGTAAACTAAAGGCATTTTTCCATATTTGTGGGGTTGGAACTTTTTTAGTAAAGGTAAGGAGCAGACAGAAACATACTTTTTAAAAAGAGCTTTGATAGACAAAAAATACTTTTTTAAGCAAATAGACATTAATTATTCAGTAAAGATTCCAGCATATTATTTGTTTATCATAAAATATTTGAAGAAAGAATAAACCATCAAAGTTACATGATACTGTAACTATAGCCTGTACAATGAAGAATTTACTGTATTTTTCCACATGTTGAGGTCAACCACAAAATGTACAAGTAGTAGAATAAATCCAACCACAAATATGCTTGCATATTTCCAGCTTCTGTTCCTTTTTAATTTACTTGGATTTCTTTCCTCTGCAGTGATAAGGAAAGCTTCAAAATCCTTAAAAGAGAATCTAAGAATAATAATTTATGTAAGAGAAATTCCAGATATTTAAAAGGTTACTTGGATGGCAGCAATAGTATGAAGTATCTTTGGTGCGTCACCAAAAGACTGGCAAAGCCTTCTAATCATTTACAACAATGTGACCAATCCAAAAGAATCTAAAACATTTAAATGCTGAAGATAGTTTTTGTATGAGTGCATATAAATAGACTCATAGAATTCACAAAGCAAGATGATACTTTAACAGGTTCTCAACAAACTGTAAGCATAAATTACATATAATGTTTTTTCAATAGCAAGTCAGAATTAGGAGGAATACAGAAGAGGAAAATGCAAAATGAATGGGCCTATCATAAAATCACTCACTGTTTCATTCATTCATTCACTCAGCCAAGATATATTACAGTTTGTTGGTCTATGGTGATATAACAGGAAATGAGCAGAAAATGTTCTTGCATTGTAGACTCATGGCAGGAAAGCAAAAGTAATCAAATAATTATAAATGTATAAGATAATTTCATAGGATGATGAGTGTGTTTGTTTAAAATAGACTGATGCTATAGACAGTGAATGACTAAAGAAGTAGGGAGTAAAGTCAAATCAGATGGTCTCATTGGAGAGATGGCATTTGAGCTTAGACCTGAGGAAGCAGAAGGAATCAACCCCACAAAAATGAGGGGAAAATACATTCTATGCAGAGGGAATAGTTACTGCAAATGCTCTGAGGCAAGGATGAGCTAGTTATTTTGAGAAAAAGGAAGACATGTACAGACAATCGTGATTTGCAATGGTTGAACCTAATTATTTTTTGGCTTTATTATGGTGCAAAAGCATTATGCATTCAGCGGTTTTATCAGGTCATAACCCCATTGTAAGTTGCAGATTTGAACAACTGGAGTTACATGAGAAAGGAGGGGTTAGAGTTGAGACTAGAAAGGAGACAAGGCTGTATTATGGAATTTACATGTTATTCTGCATGCAGAGAGAATCCTGTGTATTTTATGATCTGCTTTATTTTCCTGCAAGACCAATCTTGCTGAGCTGTCACAAATTTTGGAACTTAAGGGTAGTGTTAAGAATGGAAGCTGGGCAACCAGCTTGGAAGTTTCACAGTGGCGTAGGGAAGCAGATGGAGGTAGCTTGCACCATGCTGGCCACAATGAAGATGAAGGAACATTTAATAATTTGAGTTTTAATTTCGAGGTAAAGTCAATAGGATTTGAAGATGGACTATATATGAGAGGTGGGAGGGTATAGAATAAGGAAAGATGATAACCTTAGTGATAAATCTTGACAATAGAAAATACAGTTAATGCAGGCTAAGGAAGTACTGAAAGAAAAGTCCTAGGGTAGGGGTCAGTACTCTTAGATCTTAGAGGATGTCTGGTGCAATCTCACATCCAAAGTGCCTACTTCATCATGGGTAAATGGTCAGACAGCTTCTGCTTAAACACTCTAGCAATGAGAGACTTTGGAAACCAATATCTCATTAATGAGGGCCCACTTCATTCAACTGATCTTTTGAGATAGTTCTGAGACTCTGTTTTATAAAATGCTGGAAAGGTGTATTTGGAAAACATGCTAATTTCAGCATCTGAGAAATAACATTTCCCTTGCTTTCTGTTTTGTCTACTTTCCATTATATTTTAATGACAGCAAAGATTATTTTTAAGGGAATCAGAAATAGGTCATAGGAGGACTGAGAAGAGAGACAACTCTTAAAATTTACAAGTTTGAGTAGTAAGGCAGCAGGCTGTTTAGTTGTTCTGACATCAGTTAGAAATGGAAAATATTCTATTTTGCTATCAGGAAAACCTTTGTGGATTTAAGAAGCACAGTACTTCAAAATTCATTTGAGTCTTGTGGCCCTAGAAGACTAAGTTAGAAAGCAATTTGTTCTGGGCAGTTTGGACCATCTATTAAAAGTGAAAGGCCATATGATTCTCTAATGTTAAAACAGGTTATACATCTACTAAGTGAATGAAAGCTTTCCCAGTTGCCTGATGTGTTTGAGTGCAGGCCAAAGACTGACAGGAATACCATGGCTTCCTTTTTGGGGTCAGCAAGGATTTCAATCTAGTTAACAGAGGAGAACTGAAGAGAGATCACACAGTTGGGAAATTCACAGTTTGGGGATTATTTTCTTTAGTAAAAAATGACAATGCTGCCCTTTAGTAATTTATAACCTATTGGATTAAAAAATGCACAAAGAAAACAATATTCCAACAATTTTATTCAAGACTATCTTGAAAATAAGAACAAAGCTGGAGGAATTTTGCTACTGAGCACCACAACTTGTTTAAAGCTACAGTAAGTAAGTACTGCATAAAATAAAGATTAATAAAATGGACTAGAATAAAATTAAGAGTTCTGTTCATCAGAAAGTAAACCACAGAGTAGGAAAAGACTTTTATAATACATATGACTGACAAAAGGCTCATATGCAAAATATGCAAATAACTCACAGACACATAGTGAGTGGGCAAAGGACTTGAACAGGATTCACAAACGTTATATCCAAATGGCCAGTAAGCATATAAAAAAATTTGTCTTCCATTTCATTAATAATCAGAGGAATGCAAATTAAAACCACAGTATGCTCCCACTATACAACTATCAGAATGGGTAAAATTAAAAAACAAGGAAACCCTGATAGATGGTGGAATAACTGGAACTCTGATAAATAGTTGATAGGAGTGTAAGTTTGCATAAGCACTTTGCCAATGTCTACCAAAGCTGACTGTACCCATACTCTAAGACCCAGCAGTTCTACTTCTAGGTATATGCCAGAAGAAAGGCATGCACAAGAACATTCATAGCAGCAATATTTACAAGAACCAAACATTGACAAAATCCAACGTCCCTCAACAGTAGAATGGATGACTCATTTGTGGTCTATTCATACAATGCAGTATGATACAACATGAAAATAAATTAGGTAGATATACACAATGACAAGGGTGAAATTCACAAATACATCAGAAAATAAAAGAAGCCAGATACAAAAGAATCTGTACCATATGATTCCACTTACATAATGTTTAATAAAAGGCAAAACTAATCTATGGTTTTAGAAGTCAGGAAAGGAGGGATTACTTTTTGGGAACAAGGTCGTGTTAATAATTGGGAAGCAGCAGGGATGCTTAAGAGGTGTCAGTAATTTGATGTTTCTTTAATGAGTGGTGCCTAACGGCGGTTCATTTTTTGCTAACTCAGCAAGCTTACATTCCAGATTTATATATTAAGTTATACTTAAATTAAACATACATAATCATGTAAATGTTCATGTTACATTTTAATTAAATATATCTAAGTATATGCCTGCATGTCAGTTATATTTCAATTAAAATTGCGTTAAAAATGTACAAAGGAATTAAATAACACTGCAAAATTTCTAACCATGAACATAACTATTACATCTCAAGAAATACAAAGTTGCATATAATTAAAGGAAAAAATTACCGAAGGTTTTAATGAGATTACAACAGGTTGAGACAATAAACCAAATCTGCAAGGTGAAGCTTAAGAGGTAGAGGTATAAAGTCATTCTCATGTGCTTAATATAACAACATATAACCTACCCTTAAGTAGCCAACAACAGTGCATGTAAAAGAAATCCAAGGGGTAGTAGTGGGAAGTTGAAGTGGTTAAAATGTTGTGTAGATAGTATCCCCTAAGTGACTTCCATTAACCTTTTTCTAAAATAGAAATAAAGATGCTGAAAATAGAATGAAAAGGCCAGAATTGTCAGTCAACATATTGCAAAAATTAGACAATTTTCCAAAAGGTATTTTTAAAAAATCCAACGAGTTGAATTAAGAATTGCAGTTGCTAGCCTGAAGCTATTTGGTCAGATGAAAGGAGCAAACTACTGGCAAGAATAAAGGTTGAAATCCAGCAAATTCTCCCCCACTTCCTGCCAACCAAAATAGAATACAAGAGTCTGCCCCATTCAGTGAACAGACAATGGCCTCCCTATTTGTTCTCCTCACTTTGACCAAGAGCTCTTTTTCTAACTTGGAGGCTGCAACTTCTTGAAAAGAAGAAGGAAATAAATTGAATATGGGACCAGCAGAGCACACTCTGAGTCTTGGCAGAGTCTAGATGGGTAAGAGTCCAAATAACAGTATATGTTGGGTCTTGGATTTGTGAATGCCATCAAAGAATCTTGAGCAAGGAGGAGTTGACGAGGAGACTAGAGAAGAGGCAAGGCCATGGTAAGGAATTTACATTTTATTTTGCTGGCAGAGAAATAGGCATTAGACAAAGCAAACATCTTCCATATCCAATTGAGCTTCATGAAATGAAAACCTACTAGACTTTGATAAATGCAATGAAGGGGATGATCTAAAGTGATATAACTTGTTACTACATAGGAAGGTGTTGCTATTTAAGATGGGTTCTCAAGGAAGCCACTCCAAAAGGTAATCTTTGCACTAAGATCTGAATGAAACAATGGAGGAAGCCAAGTGAATGAAGCATTACTGGCAAGGAAAAAACTAGTGCAAAGGCTGTAATACAGGAATTAAATCAGTGTGTTTGAAAAACAGAAAGAATGTTAATATAGATTTATTATTTTTTTAACTCCACTAATTATGCTTAATGACTGAACTGCCACCATTTTTGCTTCCTTTCAAATTCTAATTTGCTATCAAATATGCTTTTTCTCTAAGTCTGATGTCATTTGTAAATTTAATAAACAATTTTTCACTGAAGCTACTGCTAATATTTTGAATAGGACAAAATCAAAAGAAACCCAAAGACAGAGTCAATTCAAGTCCCCACTTCATGGTAGCATCCATTAATTATTTATTTTGGAGAGGAATTCACAAATTTATATAACTACACAACCTCTCAGGTTGCCATTATTAATAATTGTAATATTAATAACTGTCATTAATCAGTACCTAATATGTGAGGGCATGGAGTTGGATTTTGCACAGTCCTCTAAACAACCTTCAAAGTATTGTGCCTAAAAGGAACTTGGGCTTGAGAGGGACTAAGTGAATTACTTTAGGAAATAGGACAGTTAGTACTCAGATATGTATGTGAGGTCCTCTGCATGCACTAGTATTTCCCAGGGTTTGATGAAAAAACTTATTTCTTCCCCAGGGGATGATGTTTCCTGAGATTGTCTTGTCCTGGGTCATAGTAACCACTCTGATGGTTTCAGCCGTTGCACATACTCTAATAATTCTTAAATTAGATGTCTATCATCAAGTTGCTCTTTGCCTAGATTGTACCCTGCTCTTTTTCTCATCTCTTAGTTAACTACCTATTCTTCTAAGATTTCTTAAGTATGATGTCTTCTTTGAAACTCCTCTTTTGCTCCTGCTCCAGTAATATTCCTAGGCCCACCCCTCGTCCTGGCTAGCTTGAGGACAACTGACCCTATTTCTTTTCTGATAAACTTCATTGAGATATAATGATCACCACTTCTTTTAAACTCACTCAGGAAGAACATGCTCCCTTCCTGTTTTGATTCCCTTCCCCCTTTGATCCATAGTCCACGATGCAATCAGAGAGACTTCTATGACTATAAATCAAATGATGCCAGGCTTTTCCATAAGCTTAAATCTCTTCAGTGACCCCCTTCTATCTTCATGTAAGCTCATATTGCCCAGCCTGGCATGCTATAGGTGTTATGTAAAGTGATACATGGGTGAATGGTTTAAAATTTCTGGACAGACTTGGTCAATACTTATTCATTCCTCTTCAGTCTTCTGGCATCTTTCCCATTTTCCTCAACATCTCAAAAGTTAGACAGTAGAAGTTCTGAAATAGAATCTGCTTGGTGTTTCAGTAATTTGGATTTGGAGAGATGAACCTGGGCCAGGGCTAGGGAGGGAAAGTGAGGTGTTTAGTGCACAAAATTTAGGGAGGCTCTCATTCTTCAGGTAATGCAAGTGACAGCCACAGGAGGAAGGGGAAAGTGAACAGACTTGACAGAATGGGCAAAGAATGTGAAGCAGTTTGTGTTCCATGTGAATGCTTACTAAAGGGCTACCTCAGCAGAAGAGGGTTTTAATAATCAAGGTGGAGAGGATGACCCATTGTATGGATACCAGTCAGATACATTTCTCAGCCACTCCTGTCATTGGGCTTATGAGCAAAATGGCCCTGGTGCCAGAGATGGAAGTGTCAGCTGAGTGCCACTATGGCACCCTTCCTCAGGATGACCAGTCAGTTACCTGGTGACAGGTTAATTACTTTGGACTACTTTCATCATGGAAGGATCAGTGCTTTGTTTTCACTTCAATAAACAATTACTCTGGATATGGATTGGCCTTCCCTGACCACAATGATTCTGTCCAAACCACCGTCTGTGGTCCTATGGAATGCCTCACCCATCATCATGTCATTCTACATATCATTGTTTCTGATCAAGGAACTCCATAGCTAATGCCGTGTGGCAGAGGGCTCAGGCTCATGGAATTCACTGGTTTTCCTTCCTTATACTATGCAGAAAGGAAGAATGAAGGAAGGGACAGGGAATTCCATGTTCCCCACCATCCTGAAGCAACTGGTACTCCGGCATTTTGAGTGCTCACTTACAGCATCAGGAAGGTGACAGCACCTAGGAGAGCTGGGAAACTTCCTCAAGGATGTAGCTTATGCTCCAAAGCAATTGTTCATCCGATACTCAGGACTAGGAGACCAGGAATCAGGGACTGGAAATGTCTTACTCCTAGTGATCCAGGAGAAAAATCTGTGCTTCCTGCTTTTGCAACTTTAGACTGCTTATCTGGAAATCTTAATTCTGCAGGGAGGAATTCTTCCACCAGGGGAAACAACAATTCATTAACATAGAGGTTGAGACTGTCATGTGGCCACTTTGGGGTGTTGTAGCCAGTAAACCAACAGGCAAAGAAGGTAGCTGCTATGTTGCTTTGGATGATTGATCATGACCATTAAGGAGTAATTAGGTTACTACTCCACAGTGATGGTAAGGAGCACTATGCCTGGAATGCAGGAAACCCCTGGAGCACTTCTTAGTACTTTCATGTCCTGAGATTAAAGTCAACAGAAACTAGAAAAACACGATTCAGGCAGGATAGCCAATGATCAGACCATTCTGAAGATTTGGGTCACCAGAATGCCCAGCCACCACCAGCTGATGTACTTCATGATGGCAAATGGAATTTTGAATTAGTAGTAGAAGAATTTATTTAAAACTGTCAACTTTGACATGATCATTTAGAGAACTGAATTCTGTAACAGTTGAGTATTTTTCCTTCTCCTGATATGATGGTATTAACCAATATTTTTGTTTTCTTTCCCTTCCCCAATCTCTTATCTAACATATGTTAATAATAGTTTACTACTTTACATCTCAGTATTTATGTATTTATTTTGTGAGATTTCAAATGAGGAGTGTAAATCATCTGGAAAAGAATGAGCATTAAACTAAGACACAGAAGGGTCTTTGCACCCATTTTAGGGGAGGGGTTACCCTGTTTTTATTGTATGCCTCAAGTTTGATGTAAATGTGATTTTTCTATTATTTCTATGTGGAAATTAATATGGTTTAAAGTGATGTCTATAGGTAGCAAGTGGATAAGGAGTGGACTGGTGAAGTTTTGTAATGTGTCAACTCATTTAAGATGAACTGTTTCCTGGAAGTCGCTTTCCTGTATATATCCCCTTAGGGTGCACCACAGAGATATTTTCGTGCAAGATTTGGAATGCAGAAGTAAAGGAGCAACCATTTTGTATATTTGCTTAAGAGGCTGGGGCAGATACCTTCTGTAGCTCACCCACATTGGTGTTCATCAGCTGGCTTTCCTCATTATTGTGAGCAGCACAAAGGCCTGTAACTACTCTACTTTCCCTTGAATCCTCCTTCGCTTCTATTGCTGAGCCAGGTGCGTCTTTATCACCATGATTCAGGGTGTCCTTCTACTGCAGGACATGCACTTCATCATGGTAAAGGCAGTAAGAGTTGACAGTCGTCCAGTATGTCCTTGTGGTGTCCAAGTAGCTCATACTCATAAGTTGCAGTTTGTACTCATGGTTTCCAGCTTGTCTTTGCTGTACCTCATTTTGCATTTATCTTCCCCTCAGGATTGTCTGCTCTGTGTTCTTTAAGTTCCAGCATTAAACACACCAAACACAGCATTAAACACAAAGACAGTACCCTTAGAAATTCCCACAATTGCATTAGATCAAATTCTTGTTACAAACATACTTACATATAAATAGTTCTGCTTATCTGATTGAACTCTGATAAAGACACTTCATAAATCTAACAAAAGAGGTTTAAGAATTTCACACTTAAGCTATGAAACATTGCATAGAGGAATTAAAGATGACCTAAATAAATAAATGGAATGATATATACAATGTTCATGGAGTGGAAGACTCAATGTTGTGAAAACAAATTTCCCAAATTGATCTACAGATTTGATACACTCCCAATCTGTATTCTTGTTGACTTTTCTTGTACAAATTTTGAAAGCTGGGCAATAGAAATGTTTATTATCTTAATCGTGGTGATGATTTTAAGGGTGTATATACACATGTCAAACTGATCAAATTGTGCATTTTAATATGTGAAGCTTATTATGCTTCAATGATATCACAGTAAAGTTGTAAAAATCAGTCTATAGCTGGTGAGAAGGTTAATACTGACTTCTGAGTTCTGATGTTTTGCAGGCATTTTCAGTAAATTGATACATTATCTTTTTATCTCTTGTTCTAAAACATGTCCCTCTTCCTTTCAGTTACTCTTTCTGCCCATTCCAGCCATGGTGACAGGGATATGTGATTCAGGCCATGCTGGTCATGTTACTCTCTCCCCTGTCATGGATATGGGCATGTAACCCAAGCTAAGCCTCTCAGTGTCCTTTAAGATTAAAATGGAGCTGGCAGAGAAGAAACCTTTTCTTTCCACTTTTAGAGTCATTAAGATATGGTACTTGGATGCTGGAAGCCTGGTCCCCTGCGTTGTGGGGGATGTCCATCTGTCCTTAAAATAAAGCTGATATACAGAAAGCAAAGATAAAGGGACAGGGAGAAGAATGTTGGGAGAAAAGGATATAGAAAGAGAGAGAGGAAAGGTGAGTGAGGGCAGAAGAGAGGAGTGGAGGGAAGAAGGAAGGAAGGAAAGGTACTTAGATGTAGTATCTGACACTTCTGAGGCCCACTTCATCTCTGCCCTCTCTGAAGTACAGACATCTGAGCCAATACAGTTCTCTCTTGTGGCTTAAGATGATTTAGGTTTCTGCCATTTCCAACAGAAAGAGTCTTGATTGATACAGTATCTGTTTAGTGTCATTCATTCAGACTGAGGCAAGAGGTGGGATTTGTATTACTCTCTTTAACCTGCTTAAAATGTGGTTTTCTTTGGTTCAGGTTAGATACATAACAGACAAGATCCCTTAGTATGCATTTGTCTGAGAACTTTTCTTTCTTCTTTTGCCTATGGTTTTTCCTTAAAGTTTTTTGCCTTCTAGGCTGCAGGCTATATTTTTTACTGGCAGTTTCAGTCTCTGGTGGGTGGTAGGGATAGAAATTTAAAATGAATGAGGAGGCAGAAATCAAAATGTTTTCCTATTTCCGTCTTTCCAACCATACTGTAACGATTTGAGTGTGGGGTGATCATGATTTTTTTTCTACTTAGCCTGATTAATGCAGTAGCTAGTAAAAATGTGCCCCAGATTCCTGGCATATCATTTTCTGTCATCTTATACATTGCAGATATAAGCTTTTATGTATGTTCTTGTATATTGTCTCAGGATATAATGGAAATATGGGAAAAGGAGAAACAAATGTTACTTGGACACTTGTTAAATGAGAAGCCTAGCTATGAGCTTAGTCTTTTAACTTACGAGTTATTCCCTTTTGCCATAGGACTTGTAAGCCTGGAAACATTCAGCCTTCCATTGGTGTTTCTCTGTAATGGAAACCCAAAGGTATGAAATTTTTGTTGGTGAAGTGTCAGTTGTTTTAAGGGGATAAAGGAGAGACATTTCTAAAGAGAACCAGCCTGATGTTCCCCAAAGGGCAGTATGCACTTGGTCTAACTCTTGCAAGTTGGCCCTGCTTCCAAAAGGTCAGAGAGCAGAGTATAATGGAAGAAAAATATTTGAGGAGGCACTGGAAGTGATAGCACACATCGAGGCAACAGAAAGCCAATGGCAACCATCTCTAAACTAGACTCACAAGGTTCCCTCTGTATTTGCTTTTCAGATGCTCTTTCTTAGTGAACGGCCTCCCAGGACAGATGTAAGTTGGGGAGGCATGTTATGGTCAGCCAGATGTTATAATTTGACCCTCACTAAGAGAATATTCTTCTCTGAATTTAGTATTGCTGTAGGAGCATTGTCTATGATTTACACCATATTCTGTAAATGTCTCATATTATATACCTCCCTAAAAGGAACAAATGGACTGATTTAAGGGCAAAGGAACCTACAGATGGTGTCTACAGCGCTCAGCTGGGCAGACTGCACAGTGAAAGCTGGCTCTGGCAAACTTGTTTGCTGACACCACACCAATCAGGGCTTTGAGAATTCTCCCCAAATTTCACTTACGTTCTTCAAACTTATGAAGAAGGAAATACTATCATAAAATTTGAGGTCAGAATAGTTGCTATAAATCCTGAAATATTTCTTCCATTATATCCTGTCAGAAAATCTGTTTTCCATAATGGCTGTTTAGTTAATTACTCTGCTGCTGTTGACTGGTTTTGTCTTTATAACATTATGGATCTCTTTTATTTATGCTCAGAGAAATTATCCTTGAAGAATGGATTTCTAAATGAACAATACTTACACTCTGTTAAATTCAGGGTGTGAAAGAATGCACAGCAAACTTTTACTCTTTGTTAGTTCTTATTTTCATATGCCTTTCAACTAGCCTGGCAGTATATGACATACTGATTAATAATTTATATGAAACTTAAAGAAATTTTGAACATATGTGCAAAAAACACATTAAGCAGTAATTAAATTCAGGTCAGCAAGATGGAAACTCTCAGAGACCTCTAAAATAATTATAGGTAAATTTACTAGGGAATTTTAAGTATAAATTTTAATTGGTTTTGTAATGTTTCTAGTCACTATGTACTATGTAACTTAAAAATTATATTGTACCTTGCTGATGTCTTATAATGCTATTATTAATATGATTTGTTTATTAAAGAAAGTGAGAAAACTGTACTGCTAATCCTCATGACTCAGTCATAAATATTTACTCTTTTGCAATAAAATGCATTTGCAACAACAATGAATACACTTTCCATTGCATTTTATTCTCTTGGGCTTTAGCCACTCCACATTAAAATTATGATATATGTCCCCAAATGAACCAGATGTTCTTTAGACTCTGAAACAGGTCTCATTAAAATGTGTGTGTGTGTTTTCTGATATCTCTTGAGAGATTTATTTTTTCAAATAGATTTATTTTTTCAAACAGTATAAATGCCCAGGATTTTCAATTGTTTATTTGCTTATTTATTTAATCAGAGCAGAGCTCATCCTGGACAAAACGGCTGTGAAGAAAATCAAACTGTTAGTGTCTGGGGACTATGCTGACAGTGTCGGTGTACAAAATTCCCTCAGTCTCATCTTTATGTGCTTCCAAATATTCAGCAACAGATATCATGGGCTCTTTTTAATCTGGTAAGATTTGTGAAAATGATACAAAGAGAAAAATATAAATCAATAAAAAGATAAATATAAATTGCCTGAACTTAAAGGACTAGGTTCTTTCACTGATTCAAAAATATATGCAGACAGCTTATTACAAGCCAGGCATTCTTCTGGCTGATGGCACACAAACATCTCTGCTCTGTGGAGCCACCATCCCAGTGTGGGGAAGGGACAGAAAACCAACAGTGAGTGAGATGACCATTAAATGGGGCTGGTGCTATGGAAAGATGAAGAACAGGGACAAGCATGGGGGGGCCTGGGGCAAAGCCACGAAGACTGGAAGGAGGTGAGGGAGCTGACCATATGGTTATCCAGCCTGAGAGCTTCCTGGCTGGAGGCACAGCAAGAGTCAGAACCCTATGGCAGGAGTGGCATGTTCAAGGCCCACGAGAGCCAGTCACAGGACCATGTGGCACAGTGCAGAGCAGGAGACCAGGTCCAGAAAGTGAAGTGTGGCAATCCAGGGAGCTGGGAGCCTTACAGGCCAGGGGAAGGCCCTCAGCTTTTATTCTGGATGAGATTGGAAGGCTTGGAGAGTTTCCAGCAAAAGAGTGGCATGATGGTGGTGTGACCTGAATTTTAAGAGGATTACCCTGAAGTGGCTTCTCTTTTCCTTTTTTTTTAAAAATTAGAATATATATATATATAGTTCTATTTTGGTGTTAATCTCATTCTATTTTTTTTGGTAGAAAACTAACTATTGTTACCTTCTAGCACATATAAATATATTGGGTGATTTTGAAATCACCTATCAGTCCATCAAGTGTCAGTAAGCCTACTGGTACTTTATTACTGGTGTGAAACATTCAGGGTATGAATTTATCAATATAAAGAATTTCTTCCCAGCGAATATTTAGTATTTATGTATGATATGGTCTATCAGATTAAAAGCTTCACTTTTAAGATTCCCTGATAGGGTTATTCAAAATCATTAAAAAAAAAAAAAGCAAATAAATCATTTCACTTTATTATGATGCTTTAAATTCTTGTGATATTCTGCATATGCTCAATTAAATAAAAGTTATAATTTCTCCCCAGTTACAAGTTCCCTTTATGAGAAATGTAAATATGTAAATTTACTACTAGCATATGTGGATTTACCACTGGGTCAGGATCATCAGAATTTGGGGCCCATTAAAATCAGATTGAGGGCCCTTTTGGATGGGGGTTAAAAAAAAATAGTCCACTTGAGATTGGAAATAGAATAAGGAAAGATAAAATAGGAATAAGGAATAACAGAAGGAAGAAAAGTAAGGAAAAAATCTAAATGTATCTTCTACTCCTTGAAATTCTCTCAGTTACCTTTGCTCTATCATTTTTGTGATTTCTTCCTCCCTGGCCTGACTTTTAACAGCTTTATTGAAATGTAATTTGCACAGCATATGTCACCCTTTTAGAATGTGTAATTCAATGGTTTTAGTACAGCTATTCAGTTTTAAATGCTACCTATTCCTATCCAAGTTCACCATTAGTACTTTACACTCTTCCCAACCCAGCTTTATACTTTCCTCAACCTGAATCCTCCAAATGAATTTCAGCTCCGTTCTTTCTCCTGCCCGTAGTTCAGTTAAAGGCATTATCCACACTCGTCAGTTAAGCTAGCGAGCCGAGGTTAAACAGATGTCATGTGTCTTCCAGTGAATGAACCCAGTTCATTCTGCCTTTGGAATGTCTCTCAAATCTCTCCTCTCTTAACTCCCTCATTGCCAAGCCCTGTTTCAGGCCCCCCGAGTCCTCACTTGGATGTTACGAAGGCACCTCCAGTGATTTCCCATCAGCAGACCCTTCCCCATCTTAATCTACTCTTGTCCTTGCCAAACTCAGATCTGATCATTTGTCTCTTCTATCTCAAAACCTTTTGTGTCTTCCAGTGATTGTGAGGTAAATCCAGATTCCTTTGCACACCATCTGGCTTCAACTGTGCTTTTTGTCTTATTTCTTACTATTTTCTTGTCATATATCTTAAAAATTTTAGCCACTGTTTTCTGAACCACAAGTGCTCAGCATATTGATGCAATAGGCAACTTTGGCACTATTCATGTTTGTACCACAATTGCCCCTTTTCTCTCCTCTCTTTTCTTTCTTTCCTGCATGGGGAATTCTTCCATATCTTTTATATACCAAATATGATAACAGTTTGGTGAAACCTTTCCTGAATCCCCAAGTCTGTGCTTCCAGATCCTTCTAGCTGCCTCTACACTCTGCACAAACTTATTTTTCTGCGTGGATGTTGTATCACAATAATGTCATCCATTTCTCTTTCAATTGCTGAAGGAAGTTCTTCAAACCAGGAACTGTCCTGTCTTACTCACTGCTTTGCACCGTTTTCAATTCATGGTGGGACTCAATATATACTTCTGAGTCAATGAAAGCCAGTAGCCTTATCCAAGTGCATTTTTACTACAATTGATATTACATTTTTCAGCAACTAGCAGGGCACCCTCTTTGATACTGGTCTGGTTTGGAATTTTTAACTCTATACTGGTTTCTTTTTTTCTCACTTCTCTATTTAAGAATAGTCTTCCCAATAAGCAGAAAGTGAGGGCATCTGATTTCTATTTTAGGCAATGTAGTTTAGAAATAACTAAGTTGGGGTTAAGGAATGTGCCCCTCCTTTGGACTCTAAGTCTCATAGAATCCAACTATTCTTTTAGCCTAGGAGGCCATTGAGAAAGGATGGGGGAAGGGGGAGAATTTGAAAGGTAAAACTAAAGGCAAGCGAAGTTTTAGTAAATTTATTGAAGGTTTGGGAAAAGTAGAGATGAAGACAGAATAGTGATATGCTGTGAATGTGACATTAGATTTTGAGCATAATTACATTTAAAAAATCCATTCCTCAGTAAATGCTTATAATATAACAACCAGATGGTATATTTTGCTTTTTAAGGTTTTTAATCTTTATATTGATGCCTGCATTCTGAGGCGTTTTTGAATTTTAATGATCCAGATTTCCAACAGATTGTGGTTGATAGTGTTTAGGATGCCTGTCCACCCAAGTACTCTTTTGGAAGGATATAGGCACATAGCCCCTTCTACCCCATGTGGTGTGTTTTTTACAACATGACCCTGCCTCAATCCTTACCCTACTCTGTCCTGAGGTAGGAATTGACAAGGAACTCCAGGCCAGCCAATCCACAACCTCTGACTGTAGCTCAGGTTCAAAAAGATAAACTGGAGAAATTAGACGTTTTTGAAGTAAGCCACTCAGGAGGAAATTATCAAAAGCTATTCAAGATAAATTGAATGGGTTAGCTATCATGGGTCCCATTCAAAGTGAAGTCATGAAGAAGTGAGTATATCTGGAGAAAAGCACAGTGAATATAAAGGAGCAGAAGCAAGTGCATGGGGTCTAAGAAAAAGATGAGGAGGAATTGCTTTGGGTCCACCTGGCGTATACAATGTATGTTCTTATAATAACCCCAACCTCCTCTCTTCTTGAGCAGATCTCTGACGCTTGCAACCACAAAGCCTTGCTGAAACATGAATATTCTGGTATGTTTTCTACAACTTTTACTGTAATAAAGTATACCGGGAACATTTTTTTCCAAATCTAGTCTCCTTTGACAAGTATCTTCCTGGTATTCCTTGGCTTAGCTAAACTCTTACTTAGTGGCTTCCTGTTATATGTCAAGTTCTGTGCTTGTCAGTAGACAAATGTCTCTTAATTTTGAGCATACTGATGTGCTGTCAAATTGAAGTATCTTTTATATATTCTAGCAGCAATTGCAACCCTGTGGCTACATATCCTCAGGATGGCAGCCACAGACATTATTACTACTTGCAGTGCAAAGATGTAAACTAAAATTGTCACCTGTTTGAGGGAAGCCATTCTAGGTAAAGGCCAGGGGAGCCCTCCAGGGTGCATCCAGACTGCTCCTGTCAGGGCCTCCAGCTGCTCCTCATGATATTGGGTCATGTTGGGCAGCGAACTAAATAATGGCCACCCAAAGATATTAGGTCCTAATCACTGGAAACTGTAAATATTACCTAAAAAAACAGTCTGCTGATATGATTAAATTAAGGATGTTCACATGGGGTGATGATCCCAGGTTACCCTGGTGGGCCCTAAATCCAACCATAAGTGACCAAGAGAGGGGCAGAGGGAGGTGACACACACCCAGAAGTGGAGGAGGCAGTGTGACCCTGGAGACAAAGATCAGAGCGACGCAGCCCAAGCCAAGGGATGACCTGGCCACCAGAAGCAGGAAGATGTAAGGATCTCCCACTGAGCCTCTGAAGGGAGCAAGGCCCTGCCGACATCTTGATTTTGGCCCAGTGAAACTGATGTCGAACTTCTGGACTCCAGAATTTTGAGAGAATGAATATCTGTTTTTTTAATCCACCCGATTCGTGGTAATTTGTCACAGAGCAAGAGGATTGATTTTCTTCAGAATCAGAAGTGGAAAACTTCAGTTATGTGGGGAAATGGAGAGAGGCTGCTAATGAGTTTCTTAGACAAGCACAGAGAGAACTAAGTCCTCAGTTGGGGCCATTTGGATAGCTTAGATTTTATGATCGTGGGGATTTTATGAGCTCCTACCTTCATTTGCAACTGCAGGCATCCTCCTAAATTCTGTTGAAGAATCATGACTTGTCTTAGGTGTCCTTGATTCTGGAAGGACTTGGTTCAGCTTAGATACACAGAGATCCCTTTGGGCTGATGCTTGCCATTAAATGCTTATAAACTTGAGTTATGATGTGGTAGGCTGAGGTATGAAAAGCATCTCCGATGGAAGACAGGTGTGTGTGCGGCTCTGCCTGAGATGACAGCTCTTGGCTGGCTGTTGGAGGGGTGGATTTGGAAATCTCTTGCATGCTGTGTGGAGATCTTATTTTTATGTCTCCAAAATGATATCTATTGGAAATGATGTCATGAGACATCACTGTCTTGTTCCTGATTGCTAACATTTGATCATTAAGTGTAGCATTTATTGTCCCTTGTTATCATATATTCTCCTCTATTTCTAAACTGCTAAATTTCAAATTTTTTTATCATGCATAATTTTTGAGTTTTTTTCAAATGATTTTTCTGAATCTATTGAGAATGTTATTCATTTTTATTCCCATAATCTATTAAGATGGTGAATGATTTGAATAGATTTGCTAATGTTAGACCAAACATTGAATTAAGGAAAAATAGCACTCTGATATGATTGATTACACTTCCATGTATATTGCTGGGATTCATTTGGCCAATAGATATTCTGAGTCTATGTACACAATTGGCCTATAGTCTGATTTTCATTTGTTTTTCTTACTTAATTTTAGCATAAAGGTAATTTTAGTCTTATGAGCTTCAGAGGGCTCACTTTTCTTCTTGTTTGGCTGATCTGGCAAAAAACTGAAATAGTCCACAAAACAACCAAGTTCAACATTTTCTTTGTGGGAAGTTTGTTAAATACTGATTCCATTTCTTTAAGTATTGTAGGGAGGATTTCTTTCTTTCTTACTGAGATTCTCTTATTTTCAAGTAGTGTCAAAAAATGCTAAGTTTTCATTTATAAGAGTTTATTTGAACTCACATTTTAGTCTGGATCATGGCATTTAAAATTATGTTATTCTCTACTTTGTATGCATGCTTTTATCTGCTTTAATAAATTGTACATTATGTGAGATTAGGAGCTGTTTTTTATGCATATTTATATATTCTTTCCCACATTTAGTAGGATGTGGGCAGGTCATGTGGACAGTAAAGGTCATGTGGACAGTAAATAATGCTTTTAAATTCATAGTTTTCGAAAGGTATGCATTTTTTGTACATCCTTTTTTTTCCCAAGTTAACAAATACCAGGGGCTTGAAAAACAGCATCTACTTCAAAAGTGATAAGTATTTGAAACCCATAATGCTCTCACAAAGCCAATTACTGAGAATTTTTTTCTTTATGATAGAATCTAATGAAAAATACAGTAAGTGCATTTGTATACCATTATAATGCCTAACATTTATAAACACCTTTTAATTACAAAGAGTTCTGTATTTTTTCAATCCATCTGGTCATAACAACAATCCTGTGAATAATAACCTTTTGCATATTTGAGCAATGGTTCAGGGAGGTTGGTTTGAAAGCAAGCAGGCATCCTAAAAATGTCTTCAGGCTCCAAACTTTTTGGAGGCAAACAGCAAATATAAGACCAAAGTTTAATCAAATGGATTTCATAGAACAGTGCTAATAAGAACATGAAAGCAGCTAAAAGACAAAACTGAATTTGTTACACTTACTGGTCAAGAAAGACCTGCATTTGGAAACAGCCCCACCGGTGTATGATTTTATCTTATATGTATCGTTTTGGGTAAATGAACAGGGTTTCGACTAGTTCTAATAGAAGTGGAAGATTATGGCTGGTCAGAGAAGAACTCCATTGCTCCTGGCCTAAGCAGGGCCATGTTATCATGCTCAGCACTCAGATGTACCCCAGTGTGCAGCTTGTTTGCTTGGCTCTTATAGCCCCTGGCATATTTTAAAACACAAAGTTCTTAAGGGCTATGATTTTAAAGAATAAGACCTTTCAGTACCACATCTTGATGCTGTTATGATCGAACAGAACAAGGTTTATTAAAATGCTACCATTAAAGCTTATTAACCAGAGAAGTATCTACAGACTTACATAGCATACACATGTGCCCACACAATCTTTCCATTAAGTGCAGTAACTCAGTCAAATATTAAGGAGCCACTGAAAATGCTGTTAAAAAATGGACATCAAACAATAATGACCCATAAGAACAAGGCAAGTTTGTTTCTTATTTATAAATTAGAAGAATAGATATTCACAAATACATGTTTATCTCTGCTATTATTCTTTGACTTAACTTAGCAGTATTGGGTCTGCATGGTGGTGGAGTTACAATAATTTATTTGGAAAACTGTCTACTGAATTCTGAATATGGTAAGCCCGTATTGGAGATCATTCATCATTCCCTGTTTCCTAGAGATAATTCTGAAATGGAGCACTTTTTAAGGACTCTCCCAAAGGTGAACTTGAGCTGTAGATCAGGAAAACACAGAAGCTCCAGAGTTACACTGGAGCTGCACAAAGTGTCCTGGAAGCATTTGTTAAGTTCAAATTGACATTTGCAGAGCATGTTTACAGTATCTTTGTTACAAGATTGGACTTAAGGCATATTCTTATGTTTCAATCCCCAAATTTCACCAGACTATGTAAATTGCTCTTTAGGTAGAAGAATATTATTTGGCTGGATATTAAGCAGGCTGTATTGTTGCCATCCTTCTGTAAAATTGCATTTTCCTTAAATGCATCAAATTCAAGATTGATGATAAGTAACTCTGGAGAGGAATTTAAATCTTTAACTTCACCACAAAAAGAAGTTTGTGATAGGAAGTCTCATAACTAACTTACTTTGCCATTATCTACCTTAAGTGGGGTTGGAAATGGTATTTCAGATATGAAAATAGAGATAAAATGCTGAAAATGTAATAGAATCCAGAGAAATTTCTTTCTTCTTTACATAGAAATATTGATTTGAAGACCAGCACAACAAAATTCATATGAATGAACTTAGGCCTTACAATCTGATACTTCGATTTTACCCTGGAGAATTCTTCTAAATTTGATGATGTTTCATAGACCACTAAAAATATTTTCATAAGTGGATTCTTCTTAGCTAAGAACCAGTACATCAACATTTCTACTAAGAAACCCCTTGAAAATATTTTATTTCTGTTATTTGAGTGTAACTCAAGATCTCTCAACTGATTTTTCTCTTCTACTAAACCACTGAAATGAAAACAGAAGAGGAACATTTGCTTAACCTCCTGATATTTCTAGTGAATAGCAATTAAGCAAACTGATATAAACTTTGTAGGCAAATAAGTTATTTTATTACTTATTCAATCTCATTAAGAAATTCAAATTATTTTTTAAATGGCATAATTTGAGACAATAGAGTTTGTCATTTCTATAAATGAGAATTCATTAATTTGGTTCAATGTGATTTGGAGGCTCAGCTGAGAGTAATGGAGTTCTGATTTGAAAACTTTCCAAGTTCAACTGGGCCTCACTTGCTTTTTTGAGATGAAGAAGCTATTAGTAGATGCATTCCTGTAGATATAGGGTAGATGATACTCCCTCAGGACCTTCCAAGTCCTAATTATGAGTCCAAGTGGACATAGGGGTTTGGCCACAGCTGTGTATGGTGGGGGATGGAGGGAAGGTCCTGAGTGTAGAGAAACTTCCACAGAGGCCACCAGTTCTGCTTAGTGACAAGATTGAGATCGCCTCTCCCACCTTTGACTGAGAGTAAGTTCCTTGCACCTTTACTCTATGGTCTATTACCTGTGCCAGGGGCTACGATAAGTGGACTGTTTGCCTTCTAGGGCCCAGATCTTTAGAAACGTCTAATGAAAGCTATGAACTCTCTCCCAAGGAAATTTAGCATGTATTCAAGCAATTTCAAAGGGTTCATATTGTCATAGTCCATGTGGGCTGCTATAAACAAAAACACCATAGACTGGGTGGCTTTTAAATAACAGAAATTTTCTTCTTACAGTTCAAACTGGGTAGTCGAAGATCAAGGCAACAGCATATCTCATTCTGGTGACAGCCCTTTTCTTGGTTCGTAGCTGACACCTTCTCACTGTGTCCTCACATAATGGAAGTAGCAAGGGATCTCTGTGGCGTGCCTTCTATAAAAACTCTTAATCCCATTCATGGGGGCTCTACCTTCATGATCTTATCACCTCTCAAAGGCTCCATCTCCTAATACCATCACATTGGGAGTTAGGATTTCAACAGATACATTTTAAGGGGCCATAAACATTCAGATCATAAAACACAAATTGCTTCATTCCTAACCATGCTCTGCAGGTAAGAGCTGGAAGGTTCTGTAGAGGATGGTTGATCTATTTTTATGGGAGAGGAGACAGGACCCATGTCAACTGACACAGGAGAGACATGAGAGGACTATGGAGGGAAATACTGGTGTAGAAGCAGAGAATTTGAGCCTTATCCCGGAGGCAATGGGAATGTTTATGGATGTTTTCAGTTGTAGAGCAATGTAATAAAAATGCTTTTGGAGCAGCAATCACAAGAGCAGAATTTTGAATCCAGATTTTGCAGCTTCTCTTCATCTCCTTGGATAGTTCCTGATTTTACAGAGCTGCATTCATAGGCCCTAAGGGTTATGATGGGAAATCGGCAGCACGTAGTCACTCACTCTCCCATGTGGATCAATGGCAGATATTATGAATCCAAGTAATACTCTTTACCGCAGAGGATACATACGTTTTCACCATCCTGATCAACTAGTGCTCCAGGAAGACTGTCACAGAATTTGGATTTATCATGCAGGATGAAACCTGATTGCTTTCCTTGATCAGACAATAAAAATGGTATAGTCCCAGACCCCCAACCCTTGATATAGGACAAATGCGACTATAGTCTCCCAAGGACAGGATTAGAGGATCAATCCATCCTGACATGTCCTTCCAGATGGAAAAACAGTCTATCTCTATGTCTCCTAATCATCTCATCCCTAAAGAGGTGTAGTGACCTATCTGGTGATTTTGGAAGGAGAATCTGAGCATGTTAGCCTTGCCTCTTTCATTTGGAATTAATTGTCTAGGAGACATATGCATTCTCCTCGATGACCTCTCTAGGAGAAGGTTCTATAGGGGAGAGAAATGTAGGGAAGAAGTGAGGGATAGGTTTGTCCTGGTCCCAAGTTATGCTTTGTCCCAAGCTACTCTAGATAAATTATTATGTTCACTATTAAGTAATTCATTTGTCTGAGGATATGAGCCACATTCTCCAACCATGCCCTGTTCTTCATCTGCCTTATTCCATTATCTTATTTCTCAATTGTTTAGAATTTTGATAGAGATCAGAGTGATACTAATTATTGTATAATCTTAATTCCAACAGGCCAAAGAGTACGAGCAGTAGAGAATAACACAGAGCATTCAGGGTAACTGTTCTGTTCCACCAATAAGTATAATTGATTTGTAAAATTACAGAATCCTAGAGCTGGACTGGTCCTGACAGCTTTGAGGACAACTTTTTTCTGGGCATAGGTGGTAGATTGTCACTGCAGTCCCAAGAACTCTTTAGCCATATCCTACCTTCTCCTTCCCAATAATGAGTGTCAATCAATCCCAGAATAGCACTTATTATACACTCAGAACGAAGACATAAATTTGATGAAAATGAAAATTACACATTTAAGTTGTCAACTTATCAAACTTATTTATCTCATTAATTAATGAACAAATTCAAATACTCGTCAGTATTTTCAGAAATACATGAATTATAACACTTCAAAAGCACAATTTTATTTGTATTTCTTAGGGAAGGCTGCTGAAGAATACCTCACTGTGTTTTACCCTCCCTTTCAAAAAGGTTCAAACCAAAATAGGAAAGTTAGTAAATTATACATATATTTTTATTTCGCTTTCATTAATGACACTCTAATCTATCTTGAGAACTAACTTTATTGTGACTTTGCTTTCCTGAAATATTGAGAAAAGGATTTTGTCAGCAAAAATGCATTTAAATATTTTTTGGATTTTTGAATTATATGATTTTATATATCTCTCCTTTTTGGAATAAATGAATTTCCTGTTCTCATGCAACTGAAGATCATGACTTGAAAATATTTTATTTAATCACTGAAGCCATATATTGCAGACGGAATGGCAGTTCTTATATGAATTAATATATTCTTCAATCTCATACCTAATTTAGAATTTACAAAGGGTAATCTCATTGATCTCACTTAATTAAAGTGCCTGTGTCTATCTCTGACGCAGACAAAAGAGCATTGAGTTCAAAAGGGAAGAGCTCACACAAAATCTTGGAGTCCTTGTTGACAACCATGTCAAATGCTTGTCTTGCATGTTATCCTGATAATAGCAGCACATTAAAAAAAACCATCCCTTTAAATGTAATAGGGAATACCAAGGGAAAGAGAGGAGGCTTGAATTTTCCAAACCTTTGGATTCAATTTGGCATCATATGTTGATTGTGCTGTCTTCCTCTCCCACTAATCCTCTGTTCTGCACAGGGCACTCCTGGAGAATGTCTAGTGCAGAACTACAGGGTTTACTTCCCCATCATTCAAAGACCCATTTTATCATGTACAAATGCTCTCCTCAAATAGTAAATATGACAGCGACCTTGCTGGGCTTGCAACATTTCAAATACCACACATTTTCCCATTAGAATTAAATTCATTTTTATCCTTTTCTGTAAGAATTAAAATAATTGAGAATTATTTGGCAACTGATCCATATGTAATTATCTGAGTCCCATAGAGAGTACTGTATTTTCTTGACTTCCTTTTATATGCCAGCACATATTTAGAGTCAAGACAGCAGTGTATTCCACTGGAGGAGACACAGGATCAATATAATTGCCCTCCTCCAGTTAAACACACGTGTGGAGTATTTCTCAGGCACCTGGACTAGAGTTTCTACAGCCTGGAGGTCGTCCAAGCCATCAGTCTTCTCTGCACCAGCAGCTCAGTGCCACCAGGACTTTTTGGTCCCTCTGCATGTCCCCCTGCCCTGTTTGGAAACAGAAGCACATTAGGCAGGGGTATAAGTCTCCTCACTACATTCTCTGAGGGTAATGACCTTTAGCAATTCTTTGAGATGGTTTTTGACGTGATGGCTAAAACACTTTGATGAAACAAATGCCATTGGAGGAGGCAGGGTGCAGCAAGCTGGTCAGACACACAGGGGACCTTTGCCAGCTTGCTGCCTTGTGAGTGGCTGGCTTCCTGATGGGTTAGAGAACAACTCTCTGTGTTTGGGAAATACCTCCCATTTCCCTGATTCAATTGATTAGGCCTGTCATCCTGGCCCAGTGGAGCTTCCTGCATGGTGCAGGATAGATGAGATACTTTATCTTTTCTTGGAGGAGGCACATGCCAAGAGTCTGGGATGCAAAGGCAGACTTCTCGGCCTGCCAGAGGAATGAGGAGGTGAGAAGGAATGAAGTAACACTTATGGATCATGTGACTTTCTAGGCAGGGGAAGCAATGTCTCCTAGGATCAGGAATCAATGGCAGAAGTTAGCCAAAGGAGGAAAGAAGATTCCAAGGACTGAAGGGAACAGGAGCAAACTGTACAAATGGTGCTCCCCTAAGGGTGAGGGTCCTCCCAGGAAGTCTTCATCAGCACCTTCTTTAGATGGAGAAGCTGTCTCACTAGCAAAGCATGCCACAGGGCTCTGGGAAGGGCAACAGCCCTGTCCTGCGGGGAGGGGTTGTCTCAGAGCTGGTGACTTCCTCAGGGCTTGGGACCTGCTGGGTCTTACAGGGGAGAACTTGCTCACAGCTGAAGTGGGAAGAGAAAAGGCACCTAACAAAGAGCAAACTTCAGTCAGCACTCTAGTTCCTGACAGCTAGGCTGGGTCCGTGGGCTTGGTCCTCAAGAGCAAGGATCCTGCAAAGTCAGTTCAGTGAGATCCCCTGCCCTTCGTATCTGATTACCCTTGATATCTGATAACATTCCTCATTCTCCACAGCCCCCCCAGGTGATGTCTGACCTGCCTTCTGCAAAATCCTGTCAAGTTGGTGCAGCCAGAATCCCCCTCTTCACCCCAATGTTTCCTCTCAGTGATTTGCACCCTGCTCTTGGCTATAAATCTCTACTTTTCCTTGTTGTATTTGGATTTGAGCCTAGTTCTATAGTGAGATTTCTTTTCTTCTAGTGTAATAGCTCTTGAGTAAAATCTGTTTTTTGTCCTTCATCTCTGTTTTTCCTTGGACATACCCTGTAGCTATAAAAGTAGGTGGAGGACAATAGGTAAGACCCAGGAAAGAGCCTGAATGGAGACAGTACTAAGTGTTTCTCAAGAGGCAGCATGCTAGGCAGTAGGTATGGCTAATAACTAAAGTGAATCTAACATTTCAATCCAATTCACCAGCTATTCTTAGGGGTTCTGGGCTCAGGAGGTCATTAAGAGTTGAATGAGCCTGCCCTTGCTCTTGAAAAGATAAGAAAATTACTACAGGGGTAAGAAAAGCACATTCATGGCTTTTTTCTTTTTTAATGAGCAGATGCCATTTTTATTTTAATCTTTTTAATCATTAACATTGCATATAATAATGGAAATACTAGATTACACAGAAGAGCAAAATAAAGGAAGTAAAAAATCACCCATCATTGTACAACATAGGTATTAAAATGCTGGTATATGTACTTCTGGAATTTTTTCTGTTTCTGTACATATACTTTTAAGAAATCAACTTTATGGTGTTATAATTTGCACACAGTAAGATACCTGTTTTAAGCATGCAGTTGATGAGGTTTGACAAGTATATACAACCATGTAATTTCTACCATTATAAAGATATAGAACATTTTCATCACCCCAAAAAGTTGCCTCTTGACCATATAAAGTGAACCCTCACCTGTACTGCAAGCCTGAAGCATGTACTGATCTACTTTCTGTTACTATACATCGCTTTTGCTTTTCTAGAATTTCATAAAATGAGATTATAGAGCATCTCCCTTTTGGGTCTGATGATTTTTGGTCAGCATAATTATTTTAGCTTCATCCATGTTGTTGCCTCTATCTGTAGTTCATTTATTTTCATGAAAATTGCATTCTGTTACATAAATATGCTCTAATTTATCTACTCAGCTGTTATTGAACAGTATCTGGCTATTATGAATAAACTGCTGAACATTCAAGAACAAATCTTTGTGGGAACATACATTTTCATTTCTTTGGGTAAATATCAAAGAAGTTGAATTGCTGAGTCATGGTGAGTATCTGTTAGACTTTGTAATGAACTGCCAAACCATGTCATTTTGTAGTCCTAACAGAAATACATAACAGTCTTAGTGGCTCTACATCTTTGTCAACACTTAGTTAAGTTCAAGCTTTTGAATTTTAGCCACTTTGGTGGATGTATAGGTATCTCTTTGTGGCTTTAATTTGTATGAACCTAATGACTAATGATACATTTTGTACATGAGCTTATTGGCACACCATTGTATATGTTTTTTGGTGATGGAACTATTCAAATATTTTGCTGATTATTTATTAGGGTATTCATTTTCTTATTATTAAATTAGGAGTCCCCTATGTATTCTGAATACAGGTTTTCTGGTGAGATTCATGTATTGTGACTATGTTCTTCTAGTCTGTGGCTTACCTTTTCATTTTCTTACAGAATATTTCAAAAAGCAGGCATATTTTTATTTTGATGAAATCTAATTTATAATTCCTTTATTTTATGGTTTATGCTTTTTGTTCTACCTACAAATAATTCCCTACCCCAATTTCATGAACATATCTTACCATGTTTTACTTTGGGAAGTTTAATGATATATCTTGAGGTTTCAGTCTGTAATTAATTTCAAATTAATGTTTATACTTGTGTGAAGTAAGGGCCAAGTTTCATTTTTCTTTTTGTGTACAGCTATACAATTGTTCCAGCATCATTTATTGAAAATACTTTCCTCTCCCCATTGAATCACCTTGGTACTTGTTGAAAATCTATTGCCCATAGAAGTGTTGATCTCCTTCTATACTCATAACTTTTCCATTAATCTAAATACCTATCCTTATGCTAAGATTGCACTGTCTTAATTACTAAATCTTTACAGTAACAGTTGAAATAAAAAAGTATATGTCCTACAACTTTGTTCCTTTTCAAATATGTTTTGCCCTTTCTAGGTTCTTTCACATCCATATATATTTTAGAATGAGTTTGTCAATTTCTATAATGTAGCCTGCTGGGATTTGGATTGGTATTACATTGAATCTGTAGATCAGTTCTGCCCAATAGAAATATAATGTGAACCACCTATTATCTTAGTTGTAGTTTTTTTTTGTGACAATAGAATTACTAGACTGATAGAATGGACAATGAAGAAAAGCAGAGAATCTAGACAGGCAGAATGATTTGTTAGAAAAAGAATGCAATTTGTAGATAAAGATCTAAGTGTGAATCCTGTCTCTGTTCTGCGATCTTCAGCAAGTTATTTAATCATTCTGACCTTTGGTTTATCTGCAAAATGGGAGTGATGATATGATGATTGCTGAATGAGATAATATATCAAGAAGTAAGTCACTGTAAGTTTATGGATGTAGAGAAAATCCTCATTCATTGGGACCTTTCCCATTTTATGCTTTGTGTGAAAAGAAATAAGTTGTAAGGATGGCTCCTACTGAGTTGTGGAAGTAGTGTGAAGTGAGCAGAAGTATTGAGTTTATAATGTTTTATCATTACTATATACATTGAAGCCTAAGATAGTACTCAAATAAATTGTTTTTCTTAATGACTAGAATCACCTCTGGCAGGGATAAAAAAGGGTGATCATGCCAGATAAAACACTGGCACGATAGAGGATTTATTGTTTATGAATGGTCCTCACCAGCTCTTTACTAATGGAGCATGAAAGCAGTGGTGAGTTCTGTCTAAGACTGGACAAACCCCACCACTTCAACCTGCCTGGGAGCTTTCCTGCTCATTGGCTGCTGACTGCAGAGCACCTCAGTTGTTACCAGCAGTCCCAAGTGATCCCACTGTGAGCCCAGCTAAATAGTTATTGCTTTTATCTCTCCCTCATTCCTTTCTGGGCTCAGAATAAGGGAGACGAAGGTAATGAATGGTAAACACCATTTATCTTAGTGCTCCGTTTCTGCCTCTGTCTTGGTTAACTGTCAGCTTCTTTTAGACTAGCTTCCGGGTAAAACACTGCCCATAATAGACAGAAAACCATAAAGTTGTTAAGAGTTTCTGAAAATCATGAAAAATATCATTCATTATTTTGGTTAGTGCCAGTGATGTCAGGCAAAGCATTTGACAACGTTTCCAGTGATATAAGTGCAGATGTAATGGAATCACAGAGTCTCAGAATTAAAGGAGATAATTTCCAATGGGTAACTAAAAACAAAGGCAGTTAGATTTTTCTTTTGCAGGAATTCTTGAAATTTTCATGTGCTAACATATTGTAAATCTCCAAGACAGTGTACTAAACAATATTTCACAAGCTTGTAGCATTCTTTTTTTCCCTTCTATACATCAATATTCCTTAGAAACCATTTTGTGAATTCCTAGAGTCCCTTAGAATTCCATGTTCCCTAGAATCCCAGGCGTGGGATTGGGGAATCCTGTGTATGAATCGCTCTGACAGTGATTCTTTTGTGCTTGAATGTTCACTGCTTAAATACAAAGTGATAGGGGATTTCTTATATGACAATTTATTTAATTGAAAGTCAACATTAATTTTTGTTAAGTTTTTACTTCAAGTAATTGATTTGTATAATCTAAAAATCATAGTTAAACAGATTTATTGCTAATTGTGTAATTGTACTGGTTGAAACAATCTATGTCAGGGAGGTTTGGTGCCTCAGCAATAAGATTAGATCTAGCCTTGTCATATTTAATATGTTTTATCAGTAATTTAAAGCAGAGGTTGGTAAAACTTCATCTGTAAAGGGTAAAGAATAAATATTTTAGGCTTTGTAGGTCATACAGTCTCTGTTGAACTATTTAACTGTCACTGTGGTGCAAAAGCAGCCATAGACAATATGTAGACAAATGATTAGGGCTGCTCCAAGTAAACTATTTACAAAAGCGGGCAGCAGGCCAGGTTAGGGCATTGGCTACAGTTTGCCAACCCATGACTTAAATGAAGACAAAGAACATGTGCAGATAACACAAAATTATGAAGTATATATATTACTCTGATCAATTATAGTGCCAGATACACATAAAATAGTAGCTTTCTTTATTATTAATTATTGTCATTCCTACCACATGATTGAGTCTCCCAATTACCTTAAAAAGGGAAAAATGTGCAAGAAGCACAAGATTAAAATGTAAAAGTATTTGCCCACTTTTTTTTTCTTTAAGAAATAGATCGGAACACATTTAATATGGAAAAACTTGTCATGAGAGAAGTTCATGTGGAAAAATATATAGGTAGTTTCCAATTAAGATGGCAAATTAAGCACACGTTTACCTGTGCACCTTGCCAAATCCCCAATAAATTGGGTTATTAAAAAAATGGAAATATATATACCCACAAGGGTAAAGAGAATGAGAAAAATAAATAGAAAGTTAGAAAGCAGATGGATGATTGAGTACTGATTAGCACACTTAAGAACACTGAATCTCAGCTGGCTTTGGGAAGCCTGAGAAGCATCTGATCTGCACTGGAGGAACTCCTCAGAGCTGAGCACTGGCAGCCCCAAGTACTGCTGGAAGGTGGCTGAAAGTGCAGCTAGAACCTGGAAGACTTCATGAAAGCATTTTTAAGAAGCTGGTAGCCCCCAGAGCCCCTTCCTGTACTGGAAAAAGGCTGGATAGTGGTCTCTGGGGAGGTAAAATAGTGGATCTCTGGCAAAACTGGAAGACTCCTGGTGAAGCTGAAAGCTTATACTCTCTATTGAATACAAGGAAATTATATGAAAATGGACACATACTGAATATTGAGATCCCCTTACTACAACTTCTAGTCTTCTTCACCCAGCTAAACAATAGGATGCTGGCTTCTTCACTGTAGTCAGAGATTAAAATATTCTTCTCTGTCAAGCCAAATAACCCAGCAAAGAAGATCTGATGGTATGCCACTGGAGGCTTTCCAGTTATTGGGGTTAGTCCAGTGACCCTACTGTGACACTCATAATTAACAAGCCCTATTGTCTTTTGTAGAGCTTCCAATCAGATTTTTGGTGCCCACCCAAGAATCACAGAACATGAAAGAGACCAAAACAAGAGAGGAAAATAAAAGCAATTGGGAGGAAACAGACAACACAGAAGGAAGATAACTTAAAGATAAAAACAAAAGCTATTATCTAAGATATAAGGGAAGCTATTTTATTGAGAAGGTGAGAATAGGGTCCTGTAAAAAAGGAGCATTCACAGATCTAAATAAGTGATTTTGCAAATTAAAAATAAGGTAGCAGAAATGGAAACCTTAACAGAATGGTTGAGAGATAAAGTTGAAAAAAGCTCTCAGAAAGAAGAGCAAAAGGCAAAGTATAGAGAATGGAGAGAAAAGATAAGAAAATTAAAAGACCATTCCAGATGTTTCAACACCTGAATAACAGAAGACTCAGGAGAAAAGAAGTGTGAAAACAGAAGTGAAGAAATTATTAAAGAAGGAATTCAAGATAATGTCCCTTAACTGAAGGCCTCAAACTTTCAGATTGAAAGGGCTTACAAAGTACCTAGACGCAGTGTGAACTAGAGCCACAGCAAGATGTACCATTATGAAATTTCACAAAGAAAAGATCACGGGGTTTTAGAGAGCAAATAATAAGACTACATATGAAAGTTTAAGAATCTAATTGTGATCAGGCTTATCCATAGCAACACTGGAAAGTGGAAGACAGTGGGGTAATACTTCAAAATTCTGAGAGAAAATGATTCCAGCTTAGAATTCTATACTACAAAAACCAGCAGTTGAGAAGGTAGAATAAAGACATTTTTGGATATTCAAAAATCTCAAAAAAAAAAAAAGTACTTTCCATGCTCTCCCTTTTAGGAAGCTACAAAGGAATGTGTTCTACCAAAATACCAGTCAGTAAGGAAGCAGGAAGTCATAGAAGGTCAACAGGAAATAGAAGGTCAACAAAAAATTGAGAAATGAAAGGATTAGCCAGGATGATTTTAAAAAGTCCCTGAAGGAGCAGCCAGATATAAACAGAGACAGTTACAAAGATTTCTTAAAAAAAATTGTTTACTTGGTAAATACAGAATGCATTAGATGAAATGAGAGGAGGTGTATACAGCTGGGGAGGATTAGCACACTGAAAATCAAGCAAATAAACAAAAATAATTAAGTCTAGAGAAAACAAAAAGGTTTTCAGTATGGATACTATGGGACTAAGCTGTGAGTATACTGTGTTCCTGTCACGATGATGTAAACACTAAATATTTATAACAAAAATTGTAATGGTGAGAGGTTGAGAGGACAGTAATACGCACATGTGGGGTGCAGTGAGCAAGAGATAAATTTGTATCTTCTGTAGTGGGAAGTCAATAGACAATGTGTAAAGCTACAAAATGAAGCAATAGAAACATGTTTAGAATTAGGGAGGCATGTTCAGAGTCAGATGGAAGAGCTAAAATTGTTACATCAGGGAGTCAAGAAGCAGGGTAGGGAGGGACATGATACTGTTGTTCTTTTCTAACAAGGCTTTGACAGACTACTTGACTCTATGCTATTGATACTACATTAAAAAAGATACGGATTGAATTCAGTTCACCTCATATTTATCTTGACTATTTCAATTTCTTTTTTTTCACACACTGTCCTATAGTTGCTCCTACAGCATGTGCAAAACTTCAGCTGCACAGAAGGATGGACTCTGTGCAGGATGCACGTGGCCATGATCCACAACACAGGGTGCTGTGTTTATTAGGGCCATTCTTCTGCAATTTTATTTTTTAATAATATTTCTATTACAAATTAACATGATGCACATGTTGTTATAGAATAATCTAAAAGGGGAGGAAAATAAAAATAAACCATATTAAGTCTCTGAGGAATGCTTGTTAATATCTCATTGAAATTCTTTTCAGGTTTTTCAAAATTATAACCACACAGATTTGTATGTTACTTTTTATATTCAACAAAAAGTCATGAATGAATTTTTATATCACTACATACTCATGTCATAATTGACTCAGGATATTTAACTTTGGATGTTTAGTTTACTCTGGGCATTTTTTTTAGCCTATTATAATAATTATTGCATTAAACATATATTGGGCTAAATTTTTGTGTATTCCCTTAATTATATGCTTTGAACAATTTTCTAGAAAGTGCATTGTTTAGTCGAAATGGATGCATGCACATATTTAGAGCAAAACATTAAGTGGGTACAATTGTGAAATTTAATGTTCAGAAAAGTGGATACAACATATGTAAATTAATGCAACTGTAAGGGGAGTATCATGAAATCACTAGGGTGAAGAAATAGAACATTGCTGACACTTTAAACACCTCCCACTCTAATCCCCTATCTTTCCCTAATCACACTACCATTCCTCCCCAAGAGGTAAGTACTATCCTGACTTTTATGATAATCATTAACAGGTTTTTCTTTATAGTTATATTATCTATATATACAATCTTAAACAAGTTAGATTTTGAGTTTATATGAATGGAAATATACTGTATTCTTTTGTATCCTGCTTATTTTGCTGAATGTTGTTTCCAAGTTCCCATAATATTTTTGGCTGTGACTGTAGGTCACTTATTTTTGCTGAATTATACAGTATGTTATTATTTGGGCTTTTTTTTTAGAGCATTCACAAAATAGAGAGCATGTAACAATTAATAAAAAGGATAGCAAGAAGAATGTAAACCACTTCATATCAAGAAATGGTAAAGTTTAAACTACAATAAACCATTTGGGGGAACAGGAGAGCTGTCTTGATGTATGTGAACTTCTGTATAAAGAAAATGCATGAACTCATTCTTTCAAATACAGAATAAGGTCCTATAGAAACTACAGTCAGATTCCAGTTATATATAAGAATAATATTTCTAACAATTCAAGTGCTGAAAATGAGAAATGTGCTGCTTTGGGGGTCCTGGGTCTCCTGTGCTGGAAGTGTATGTGCAGAGATTGAGGGATGGCTCAGAGATGGAAGTTACAGACGGGACTCCTGCCTTGGGGAGAAGTTGGATTGGATGATTGCTAAAGCCCCTTTCAATTTCAAAATTCTTCTCTATGACCTCTTCAGGTATTGGAGGCGACCTTAAAGACCTGGTAACACAATGTACACAGAGAACCTATTATCCAAGGATTGGTGAGCAGCTGTTTTCAATTTCCACTGTTGTTGGACCAAAGGGAAATGGCCTTTGGTTGTAGCAGTGGAAATGTCAGAGTAGAGGAAGCGTGAACACTGAGAGTCTGATACAGTAGAATAATTGCTGGAGAATTTTAAAAGATTGACACCTGTCTTTGTCTAATGATCCAAGAACACAGGGCCATATAACATGTAGAGGCTATTAACCATTGACATGCAGAGTTTTAAAAAAAATATTAAGAGCCAGTGCCCATGGCATGTACCAAACACCTTCAATGAACTGCCAGAAATGCCATCCCCTTTCTTCCTTACCATATTGCTTCTGTCTCTCCAGTTAGGGCTGTTGGCTAGTATCTTGAGAATTCACAGACTTTGGAGGATAACTGTTACCAAAAACAAATTGTCTCTCAAGCTCTTGATAAAATCTTACGGCAATCCCATTTTAATTGCTCTTCAAATTTTTCATTTAGAAAAATTCTATTTATATTTTTGCTGTGCTGGAACATTTGTGAATATATTGAATGGAACAAACACTTAGAACTCAGAATGGAAATTATTATAAATCATGATTATAGAATGTGAAGGTAGAAGGTATCTCAGAGAACATCTAATTGTAACCTTCTTCCATGAATGAGAAAACCAATTCTTAGATCATTTCATCCAGCATTTCATAGAGCAAATTAGTGAACTTCCTATCGCCACCACCACCACATCTCATTTATTCATTCATTCATTCAAGGGCATAAATGAGCACTACTGTGTGCCTCATATTGTCAAAATATGATTTTAAGGAAACTGGATTTTTCTTCAGAGTACATAAAATTCTCATAAATTGAACTGTTCATTAGTGTAAGGTAACTGTGACTAATTGTCCATTTTACTTAATTTACCATACCTTTAGAAAATTTTTTTTCCTGCCTCACCCATTATTTGGGCAAGCTTGTATCATTGTGCTGCATGTAAAATCTGAAGCAATAGTTAATTATGATGTTGAAATTATTTTTATAGACAGTTTTATTGATAGTCAAAAAATCCCCAGCAGCAAATATATTCATATATTTCATATCATTCAATTAGTATATTTACAAATAATAAAGGGATGTTATATGGAGTAACATACTCACTGGTACAGTGTCTTTTTATTAGAATTATAACTAAATTCCTAGTTTCAATGTATTTGCTGTTAATAGGTAACATAGCTATCAAGTTGGAAAATACAAAATATGGAGTAACAAAATTAAGACACACAAAAGTTCTCAACTTCTGGTTAAGAAAACATTTTCATGTTGACATTTTGAGGGTCATTGTGGAGAAAGTGAAGGTTCCTATGGCCAGGATTCTCACCTGGCCCTGTTGGCTTCACTATACACGTGTGGAAAATACATTGTTACTGACTCTATAAAGAGCTCTGCCCACTGCTCTGGGGTGCTGCATGGCTGCAGGAGAGCAGAGGCTGGAGTGGTGGCAGCGCTGAGGACAGAGACTGAGATGGCTGCAGGTGCAAAGAGGCCCAGAGGCAGAGACCGGCTTGCTGCATGCAGACTCGCTCTGAGTGGACGGGATCCTAGTGATTGACCTGCCACCATGGGAATAAAGTAGGGCATAAACCCTTTCACCCCAAGAACATTCCATTGTCATTCTTCCATCTCATTGAATCCATAGTCAACCTGTCCAGGGATGAAACAAACCCATTGGCAAAACAGCAACATGTGCGGTTGGCATAATTCTAAAAAGGCCCCAGGATTCCTATCCTCTAGTTATTCAATCAAACACTAATCTAGATACTGCTGTGAAGGGACCTTTCACATGGAATTAAGGTTACTAATCAGCCAATCTTAAAATAGGGAGATTATCGTGGATTATCAGTACGGCCCCACTACAATCCCGTAAAACCTTAAATGAGGAAAGGAAGGCAGAAGAGACAGAGTGAAGAGGCACATGGGGAGGTCAGAGAGACTCCATGTGGGAGAGGGACCCCACTGCTAGCTTTAAGGTGGAGGAAGGGTGTGTGTGAGCTAAAGTGTGTGGGGGTCTCTAGAAGTTAAGGGTCCCGGGCCAACAGCCAGCAAGCGAACAAGGCCCTCATTGCTACAGCTGCAAGGAACTGAATTTAGCCAACACCTGAATGAGCCTGAAAGCAGATCCCTAGACTCCAAAAAAGGAACATAGCTCCCCTGACACCCTGGTTCTGCTTTGTGAAAGCTGGAGCAGAGAGACCAGTTGAGCCCTCCCAGACTTGTGACCTACAAACTACAAGATAATAATTTTATACTGTTTAAATTTGTGGTGATTTGTTCTGACAGCAATAGAAAACTAACAGAAAATACGCAAAAATATAACTACTTTGTTAATAGTTAAATTAAAAGAACCAATATACTAAAAGAAAAAAAATGAGATAGAAGAAAAGGAGCTCAGAATGTCACTTTTTTCTGATAGCACATATATATAGCCCTACAGTCTGGCAACTCTTCTTTTAGACTGGAGTGAACCAGTACTTTCTGTTGGTCTCAGCCCCGTACTGCTGGGCACAAGCCAGGTGGCATCAGCTTCTGTCCCAGGCTGTGGGAGACTGTGCTAGAACGTATTAGCACACTCTGAAAATTAATTTGCATTTCATGAAGCTAAATAGGGTTAGATTTCATACACACATACATACACACACACAGTCTACAAGAGTAAATTGTTAAGGGAGTGGGGACCTCAGTAAACCATTTTGTGACTAACTTTGGTTGGTTGCTCGAGTATAGGCACGTTCATGGCATTTGATTGTCTAGTGAGGGACAGATACGAGGTAGTTACCATGTGCCACGTCTGTGACCTAGGGGCAACTTACCTAACTGTATGTGCTTTCAAGTTTCCTCACTTGAAAAACTGGGGTCCAAGTATTACAACCCCAAGGGATGTTATGAGAAAGACTTGTGTTACTCCACACACAGAACCTAGAACAGTGCCTGGTGTGTGGCTAGCACTGCATGCCAGTTAGGTAAAGTTATTTTTAATTTCTTAACTCAGAAGAGTCCATCTTTGTTCTGTATGGACATGGCTACTGGGACGTGTGCCACGAGTAGAAGAAAAAGAACAGTGAGCTCTGAGTAGGAAAAGCTCAGGGGAGTTTTCCTGGAGGATGTGGCATGTTAGCAGGACTTTCACGTAGGCAGGATTCTCTGGGAAGAATGGGAGGGTTAGATGAGATGGCAGTCAGTTGCTAAATACACAGATAGGCCTCTCCTTCCTAGAGTCTGGTGGAGGGCCCACAAATTCTGATTTCACTTAACTGTGAGCAAGCAATTAACAGCAAAGTCTGCTTTCTCAGTAACCAACATCAGGCTACCCCAATCCAAATTGTAACTTGTTATGGCATTATTATTATTCAATAGCAATATTAGAGTTTTAACACTTCCAGTAGTTTTTACAGCTGACTAACTTTACTAGTTTTAGGGGATTGCTTGCACCTGTTTCAACAGTCAAATTTACTTTTTGCTTACTAAATTAACTCAATGCTGAGTACAATTTTAATAATGCATATGTTTTAACAAGCAAACAGGAACATTTTGTATGCATCTCCTGTACTATAGAAGCTATCTTGAAAATGTGTGTGACAATATTATTCATGCCTTCAATGTGTTATATTTCCTCTCCCACCTCTTCTGGCTTGGCTTGGCAGAATGGATCTGGGTGCTAGGTTACTGCTGGGATCTTCCATCATTTTCTATGTTGTGTCAGTCTGTATCATTATTTAGTTCTGTTTTAATCAGGGGCATTTTTGGTCAGAGCATTTTCCCTTACCAGGAATATCTTAGATGTCTGAATGACTATTTTTCACAGACCATGCCTGCTTTAGAAACCTAAAATCATATTTAAGTGGTTTTAGCTGGGAATCTGTTGATACAGAATGCCTCAAAGTGCATTATACGTCAGTTCCTTAATTCTCAGTAATCACAGGAGATTAATGATAAAGATAAATGAAATTATAATGGTGAAATGCATGGCAGGCTAATAGATATTAATATATTTTTAATGGGAATATATCTTAAGAATATGTATTAGCACACAGTGCCCCTGAGCTAGAACCTGTGTTGGAGCTATTTGAATGCCCTTGCTTTTTTGTAATGCTAAGAGATCCCCAAAAAGAATCACTTTTTATCACCAAGTGGAACTTATGCTGTCAAATTATATTTATGACCTGAATTCAAATCTTCAAAGTGGTTTCTAAATCAAGTGTTAACACTAAGATACTAAGCACACACTTGGCACTGTGTTAGAAAACACTCTGATGCAGTTCAGAGAGCAGTGTTTTTTCTTCTTTCCCTTCATCAGGATGTGCTAAAGTGGACTAAGAGCATGGGCCTAGGCTCTCAAAGTCACAGGTTTTGAAAATGTTGGGGAAAAAGAGCACTGCCATTAGAATTGTGTGCAGAAAGTTTAAATTCATTGCTCATCTTTAAAAGGCATTTCTATCAATTACTAGTTCTGTAGATTTGGATTTTTTTCCCTTTCAGTTTCTAAGGCTTTCCACCGAAAGAACCTGGATTTCAAGATTTCAAGTCCTCACTCTATTTCTGAGTCAGAGTTAATTTTGTTAATCCTTGTCTCCTAATCTGGGTTACTGTGGACATATAATGAGCACATCTTAATTTCTATGGATTTTCATTCTATGCTTTTCATAATACAGCTGTAGTGTTGGGAAGAACAAAACTGGCAGGTAAGCCTGAAAAAGAACAAAAGCTTTCTTCCTTCTCCATTCTTTAACTGCATTTCATGATCATCGGTATTTTGATATTCAAGTTAAAGAGAAAAGGATTAAATATTTAGTATTGCTCCTGAGATCATTCGTTTATACTAAAATATCGTCACCCTAATGATTTGCTCTTCTTTCCAAAGCATTCCTTTCTGTCTTGCCACTAACACAACCAAGAATGAATCACTTTAATTGGAAAAATGTAAACTGGCTCCTAACTCCCAGACCAGGCATTCAAGGAGATACCATTTATCTCAAAAAAGTGGTATTTGCTGTTCCAAAGAGTCTTATTATCAGGACATGACTTCATTCTAGTCACCCATTATCAGTTATTCATAATCAGCCTTGAACAGATGGGGCCGCCCGTCCTACCCTGGAGGCCGACTCATTCTAGTCTAGTGCACCATCAAAACCCAACTCAAATGTGGCTGTCTAGGGCATTTATCTTATTCCTCAAAATGCTTGTAAATGGAAAATGTCAGAATCAGTGCTCTTGAAGATCACACGCTAACCGCGCTGCGCTCAGTAGTAATGCAGCCAAACACACAGGGAGATTGTTAGCGCTGCTTTGCGGGTCCAGAGGCAAAGCACATGAAGCAGTTGCCAAACTAGAAGTAATTGCACTATGGCTTCCAGGAAGCCAGAATTCTAGATGCTTCAAAGCTGGTTTCACTCTACCAAGAAGGAAGTAATGCACATGGGCAGATATGCAGTGTGGGAATTCAGCCCCCTGTACAGTCTCTTATTTTGCCTGGGATGGAGATGAGAAAGCATTTCTCCTTTCCTAGAAAGACGGGGCTGGGTGCCACAAACAAGGCTTTTTCCTTCTCTCCCAGGGCTGGGCTTTAAGGCATGTGACTTAAGTGGTGATAATGCCTAGAAGAAGCAGACTGAGACAGAATTCCAAATTAGACCTGAACCATGCCACTTACCCATTCAGCTGGGTTAAAAAGTGAACATTCTTGCAAGAGTTATGATGTGTATATAAGTTAATATAGCTTAATTTACTCTTGACTTTCTAATATCATGAATTTAAGAACTTTTTATTTTTATTTTTTATGGCAACAGAAGAAATAAAGAAGGCAAACATTGTTCTGGAGGCACATTTGGAAGTAAGTATGATCAATGATTTCCTATTCTATTATCAGCCTTACTGTTCTGACTGGCAACTGGGCTGATGTAATGCTGAATTCTGAACAAATTTCCTTTGTATTAGCCTGCTTAGGGACTGAATTAGGCTCATAGTTTGACAGTGGCAGAATTTACAGCTTGGAATTTAAAGTCAAGTTAAGTAGAAGTGATGGTGAGTTATCATGCTCACCTCCAATGTGTAGAATATATTTGAAAAAACTCTATAATATGTATTATCATAAATGTTTCGGCCCATTCAGGAACTGGTTAAAAATGGACTTTCTTCAGGAAGCCTTTACCATTAGTACTCTCCTTTTCAGCCCTCCACCATCCTGCATTTGATCCCTTTTTCTAATATTTTGATTATCTGCTTTCTACTTGTTTCCTGGGCTTGTGTGGTGTGCTCCCTTAGGTCTATAATGCTCAATCAGATCAGAACTTCTTGAAAAACCAGGTCATCTTCTTTAGTTTACTCAGTAGCACCAAGTGTGGTATGCTATTTTAATTCTCATTTTTAAGAATCCTAATTTTTAAAAAGAATCTTATTTTACCTCATTCCTGAGAAAATTCCTTTTTTTTTTGGACAGGAGTAAGCTGACTTTTCTCTTACTGCCAGGTATGAGATAATTACGCTATTCTAAATAGGAGTGTTGTATCCTCTTGGACCCAGGAGTAAAGCTTTGAATAAGACCAATTGTGATTTCCGCTTGAGCAGCATGAAGAGAATGGCAGTGCATTTAATTTACTGAAAGAGGAGATGCTGGCTTGGTGGTTCAGCTTAATAAGCAATCCAAAAAAGTTAGGCATTTCAGAGATTAAAGTGCTTAAATCCCTGGATCTGACAAAAGCAGTTATAAAAACTAAAGTGAGTTAGTTATAGATAGAGCTGCCATCAAGAAAAATATATACCTTATAGGTTTTCTTTTTAAGACAATTTTTTTTTAGAGCAGTTTTAGGTGCATAGCAAAACTGAGGGGAAGGTACAGAGATTTCCCAGATGCCTACTGCCCCCACTCAGTAGTACCTTACAGGGTTTTCACCTTTTGTATTTTGTGTATTGCCTGAAATGAGCTAGGTAGTACTTCCTAAAAGTGGGAAGGAAAACCCCAACAACTTTACAATGTCAAAACCTTCAGAGATTTAAAGATAGTGTTGAATGTGGTTATGGCAGAAGGTTCACTGCAGTATATACTGAAATGAAGCCAATGTCCTTATTTACTGCTGAAATAACATTCTTTATTAGCACTAGAATTTCACTGAGTGTTTTATGTGGGAAAAGTGACATTTGAAGTTCTCTTTTGATTTAATTGCTTCCTTGTACTTTTTTTTGGGGGGGAAGCTTATTTTTTAAGAAATAGGATCTTCTGTAGAAAATTGCATTTCCTAAGAAAGCAATTTAGTAACCCACTAAACTTAAACTTTTGGGACTAAATTGAGTTGTATTTCTTTAAATAAAAAATAGAAAAAGCATTTCAAATATCTGCAAAATATGAGTTAGGATACAAGGTGGCTTACAGTTCAGGGTGAGAGAATGAATATACCACTGGACAAAGGCCAGACTGTACAGGACAATACAACTCTGACCCATAACCTCTGGGGCATTGGCCTGGAAAGGTCAGGACTTGGTCAGTGACTGCCAGCCTCCCTATTTTTTGCTACTACCACCCCCATTTCAACTCAGAGCCGGTCAGAGAAAGACAAATATGCCCACAGCAGCCACATAAGATATCGTGCTCTGGTTGGCCCTCCTCCAGCTGCCCCAGGTCCACAGCCTCAAATCAGGGCATTCCTGAAGTTCTCTTTGTCCACAAAGCTTCCCCACTTCAGTGCCTGCCTGAGCGTCTGCCAAACACAAGGGATGGCAGTTGACTTCCTTGTTATAACAAACTCGGAATAAGCAGTCTCCGTTCGCTCTCATTTGGGTAGGCTGTTGGTTTCCCCGAGTGGAAAATACGTAGTAGAATTCCAAGGTTTTGAAACTAAGCTGAAAAAATTCTCAGTGGTCTTGGAAAATGTAGTCATGTGCTGTATTATCCATTGAAATACTAAAATCTTACCAGGCTAAGTGCATGACATTTGCCCGTGTTAATTCACCAACAAGTGTTCATTGAGACTTGGGACTAGGAGGTATGGATGTTATGGAAATTGTTTTGGAGCCAGTTGGTATTAAAGACCTACCAACAGTCAGCCTTTTGCTGAATACCTGCTGTAGTCAAGACCCAGGGAGCAGACATTCTTAGAATCAGCTTGTGGTTTTCCTGGCTACTAGCTCTCTGACCTTGAACAAATAACTTTGTTTTCAGATCTCAGAATGCTCATCTTTATAATGGGGAATTATAAGTAGCCACTATATAAGATTGTTGTAGGTATTAAATTAAATAATTCTACTAAAAAGCCTAACACTTTGCCTGATAGTAGTTGTTGTATACGATCACATATTATATTACATGTCCACCACTATTTTAAAATGCAGGTGATGAATAAAATAGTTTCTATCCTTGGAGAAATTATCTATTAGAGAGGAAAGGGTAATATACAGCAGGTAAGTTTGGGGTGGTTAAAGAACTTCATGAGAGAATATGGTTGTGTTGAAGTTGGTGGCACAGTGTTTAAGTGCTCTGAGGTTTAGTAGAGAGGAAAATGAATGTAGGCTGGAGTGGTTTGGAAAGAATGTTTGAAATAGGAGGCACTTAAGAAGTACGGATTTTGCTGACTGACAAGATTGGTATAGGTGAGCAAGACCCTGCTTATCTACTATTACAGCTCCATCTGTGCCCTACTCAGAATATAATTCCTAAATTCCTGGTAGTCCTCATGAATCTGTGAAGAACTCGGCCTGCAGGAAATACAGACTTTTTTTACCAGTAAACTGTGGGAATTAAGGATGGCTGGATAGGAAGGGCAGATTATGGGGGGGGGTCTGAATAAGACACATAAGTGCATTTAGACTTAGATATTTTAAGAAAGTGGGAGGCAATGAGGTTACTGTAAGGTGGTATTAGGGAAGTTTGATTTAACTTTAGATTTGCAGAAAGTTCAGGGAGACTGAAATTAGTAGGAAAATATTCATTTCTCTGGCCATAAGATGATGCCAGCCTGGTAGAAATGAAGAGAGGGGAAACTTTTTGGAGGAAGAATATCTAGGACTTGGCAAGTGAATGGTTATGGGGAATCAAATAACAGTAATAATTACTACTTATTAGCACTTGCTATGTGGGAGATATTATATGAAAGAAATATCTTTTACATAAGCATCAGGCAAAAATGGAGATTGTGTTCCCACTTCAAAAAAACTTTCTTGACAATAATAGGCACAGTCTGAAGTTTACAATTTGCTTAGTTGGGTGGTACTTTATAGTAGAATACTGAATTAGAGTCATTATAAACAAATAAATACAGTCATTTTATTTATAAATATGGAATAGTATTAACATTTAATGACTCAGGTAGTAAGTTATTAATACAAAACCTTTAGTCAAATGTGAAATTAAATATACTGTGTTTACTGTGGTTTCCCCTAATAGTCAAGGAAAGGACTGCCCTTTGGAGCCATTAACTGCCCACCAATTGGCCCTTTACCAGTTACCACCTTCACTAGTTACCACCACACATGGAACAAAGTCCTACTTTGAGAACTCCACTCTGGGTAACGTTATCATTTCTCCCCTCAGCCTGGTTCACCTTAAAGTAGTGGCTGTAAACCAAGATTTTTCTTCTTATCGAATATTTCTGTTGAATCTTTTCCTTGAAATAGGTTGCATTGTTTTGTGACAGCTTATTGGTACAATTTCAAATTGGTTTACTAACTCCATGGCTTGGGGCAAAAAGCAGGCACATTTTTCAAGAGCTCTCCTCTATTTTTAACAACAAGAATCTAAATAGTTTTAATTGTATGCATCGGGCCCTGTGCTTGACATTCTGTGTATTTTTGTCTCATTTAATCCTCATAATAATGCTGCGAAGCTGACTTTATGACCATTACATTACAGATGAGTAAACTGAGGCTCAAACTGGTTAAAATAACTTGGTCAGCAGTGCAAAACAAATAAGGGGTGGAGTCAGGAATTGAATCTGGGTTTATCTGACTCCAAGGCCTATGCCCTCAGCACTATACTTCCTTTTAAAGAAGCTCTAAAATTACAAACGACTTCAAGTTCCTTAATGGAACGGGGGCCATTATCAGGGACAGGGAAGCCAAGAAAGAGAAATGGCTTGAGGCAAAGTAGGAGGAAGGGAGCTGGCAAATTTACTTTAGAAAATGAGTTCAGGGTGATGAGAGTAAACATTCAGTAAAAAGTTACTCTGGAATATTACTTCCATACACCAGTTTTCATATAACATATAGTTGAGCTTAGAACAATGCAGGGTCTAGGGGTGCTAATCCCCAGCACAGTCAGAAATCCATGTATAACTTTTAATTCCCCAAAAACTTAACTACTAATAGCTTATGTTGACCAAAAATCTTACTGATTTAACATGTTATCTGTATTAGACAATGTATTCTTACAATAAAATAAGCTAGAGAAAAAAAATGTTTTTCCAATTGTCAGGAAATTTTCCAATAGATTTATTGATAAAAATCTTGGACCCACACCGTTCAAACCTGTGTTTTGGAGTCATCTGTAATCAAGACAATGGCTATAGGCATTGGTAGTCACTATCAAGAGATGTTGCATAACCTTGTGTTAAGACCTTAAAGAGGGAAACATGTATCTGGAAAGGTTCTCTTTTCATGTCAGACAGAGTTACACAATCGGCCACAAAGCGTAACTGCTTACTCTCTCCCTCTTTTCCTTTTCTAACTTTGCTTTTTTTTTACCTACAGTTGAGGAATTTATTACCACACTAGGTCACACAGGCTTCAAAGGTTTTATTCAAATCCAGGACTGATGTAGAACTGATTAGATGGGCTATTCTCATCTGAAAAGAACCAAGGGAGACAGAAGAGAGATTCAGCTCAATACCAGCTCTAACAAAATAAACCGACTGAAGAAGTTTACAGATTAAATCTAATTCGACATTATTTAGAAAAAAAATCCCATTGGGGACATAATTCATCAGTAAGGCTCAGACCGTAATGCATTGCTGTGCCAAATGAATTCAAGGTACACTACCTCTTTGAAAAAACAGATTGCTGCCAAGGTTCATGCATAATAACTGAGCAGGGCTAGTTTGATACAGATGTGGAAAGCCTCTTCTATTACTCAGCACCCATTGGAGGAGTCCATCAAGGTAGGATTTATGAACACTCCCTTTGTAAGAAGAGAATTTTATGGGAGGATGGGGCTCATTCTGTAGTTTTAAAGATAGACTCATCATGGAAAAATAAAGGTAAAGCCAGACCTGGAGCTAGTAAAACAAGTAAAACTCACTTTATGCACCTGATCATAAATTGTAAAATGCAGTGTTATATTAGCAGATACATGCCCACAGTAAAATCATCATGGGCTTAAGTGTGATAAAAATCTGACCTCAACCTTCTGTTTGCCACTTAGTAGCTATGTAACTGTGAGCAGTTAACCTACGATCACTTTAAAAGGGTGGTAAATCTACTTTGTGTATGGGGAGGAATTATTGTGAAGATTGTAGAAGTAGAGTGTTTGGATGTGTTAGATCCATTCACCCCAGGATCCAGAGTCTATGCTTCAGAAAATTCTGATTGAGGGTCAGACAACTTTTAATTTTCTGATTTCATACATTTTCCTAGTACCAAAACAGTACATGGTCACCACTGAAATCTACAGACTCGGAGACTGGGCAAACCTTTTTGGGTCTCCCAAATGCCATGATGGCTTCTTTTCACATCCTCTCATTATTTGGAAGAGAATGGCCTGGATGTCACAGATAGCCTGAGTTCATCATGGCTGCATGTCTAACAGGACTTTGATGTAGGGGTGGCAAAGAGTAGTGAGGTGAGAGTTAACCTAAAATAGTGATTAAAGGTAGTGATGAAGTACAGAGTTGGCGCTCAAAATTAGACTTTCTTAGTGGCTCTGAGAAATGCTTATGGATCTTTGTAAATCTACCTGAGTCAGGGGTACTTCCCCAAACTACTTGTCTTGCCAATGATTTTCAGCCCTGGACAAGTTCACTGTGGATTCAATGAGACCAAGGAATGATAATAGAATGTACTTGGGATGAGAGGGTTTATACCCAACTTTATTCCCATGGTGGCAGGTCAGTCACTAGAATCCTGTCCACTCAGACCGAGTCTGCATGCAGCAAGCCAGTCTCTGCCTCTGGCCTCTCTGTCCCCACAGCCGTCTCAGTCTCCATCCTTGGTGCTGCCACCACTGCAACCTCTGCTCTCCTGCAGCCACACAGCCATGTGGCCATGCCACCGTGTCACCCCAGGGCACTGGGCAGAGCTCTTCATACAGAGTCAATAGCAATGCATTACCCAAACGTGTGTAGTGAGCTGGCCATCCAGGGCCAGGTGAGAATCCTCACCATAGAACCTTCACTTCATCCACACTACTGAACTGGAATTGGAGTTTGGGGAAGATATTAGGGAGAGAACCTGTAAATTTTTTTAATGCCTCCTCTTTGTTTGCCTTGCAGGAAGTATTTTTGTTTCATGATTCTTTTCCAATGACTAATTTGAGCTTTTTTGATTCTTTATATTGTGTTTTGCATTTTTTAAGTTTTGAGATAAATTTAGGCTTAGAGAAAAGTTGCAAAAATAGAGCAACCTGAGCACCTTGAGCAACAAATAAATGATGCTTCTGGATTATAGACCAATAATATTTATTGATATCCATACGAACTCATGGACATTTGTTTTATCTTTGCTATATAACCCAAAAGTTTGTGATTTATTTGTTCTCCAGCTGTTCTAATGTTGGCCATTGAGAACTCTTCCAGGTTGACTTATATGTTTTTTGTTATGCTCTCATCCTTTCTTCCTTTTCTTTCTTTCTTCCCTTCTTCCTCCCTTCATTCCCCTGCTGCTTCCTCTTTTTTTTTTCTGCAACTATTAAGATCTTCCAGGCTCACATTGTATTTTTCTAGCCTCATCCTTGAAATCAACCAGTTCTCCAAGAATTTCAGTTGTTTTTTTTTTTTCTTTCCTGGAGAAGGTTTTAGAAACCAAGATCTGGGCAAGTGTGTTCATTGCTGCTGGATTGTCCTTGTTTCTAGCCCCCTCAATGGACAGAGCTAGGTATGTGTGTGTGTGTGTGTGTGTGTGTGTGTGTGTGTGTGTGTGTGTGTGATAATAAACTATGACTCCACATTGGTATTTCAGACTCCTATCTAGTACCACTGGATTCATTCTAGCCTTTCCTCTTTCCTTAGGTATGGCTTCCTTCTCTAGCAATGGGAAACCTGATTTTTATTTTCTACAATGTATTTACATTTGTTCAACCTTAGTACACAAATGCAGAAGTTTCAGAATCCCTAACCCATACTCTGCAAAAACACAAGTTACCAATTAGAGTATAGACTTTGGATACAATTCTGCTTGTGTACAGTATTCAGACAAAATACTCCTTTGCAAGGTTACTTAGGTCAGCTCCTTTCATCCCCACTCCCTTTAGTGAGATTGTGTTTTATTTGCAATATAGTTAGAGACATTTGTCATAGTCTGCATTACATCTTTGTCCACATCCTTTTTGAATTATCTATTAACATGCAGTAATAGTTGTTTATTTTGTGGTTATACATTTATGGGGTTGAGAGATACATAGAGTCATGTGTCTACCACCCAGTTTCATATAGAAGAGTTCTATTCCCTCCTCCACACACGTTAAATTCCCTGTGCTACTCCTTTGTAGGCATCACTTCTCCCCACCCCATGGCTCCTGGCATTGTTTACTTGTTTTCCTCCCTATAGTTTTTCCTTTTGTAAAATGTCATATCAATGAAATCATACAACATGTAGCCTTTGGGTCTGAGTTATTTCATTTAGCAAAATGCATTTCAGATTCACCCACATGATTGCATGAATCTGTAGTTCATTCATTTTTATTGCTGCATAGTATTCTACTGTTTGTGTGTACCTCCATTTGTTTATCTAGTCACTAGTTGTGTGATATTTATATTTCCAGTTTTTGACTACTATAATAAAGTTACTGTAAATATTCATATATAGGTTTGTGTGGGGGATATGGTAGCTACATGTTTACTTTACAAGTAACTGCCATATTACTTTCTAAAATGTTTGTCTTACATTGCCACCAACCACGCACAAGTGTTGTTCCAGTTGCTCTGCATCCACGCTAACACTTGGTATTCCCAGTGTTATTTTTAAAAAAATCTTCTTTAGGCATGTAGTGGTATCTTATTTTGTTTTGATTGGCATTTTCCTAATAATTAGTGATGGTTAGCATGGTTTTATATGTTTATTTTCTCTCCATATATCTTCCTTGATAAAGTGTTCATATCATTCCTCCTCTCTCCTTTATGGGTCATTTGTTCTCTATTATGAGGTTTTGAGATTTTTTGATGTACTGTGGATATAAACTGTCAGAAATGTGACTGCAAATATTTTCTCCCATACTGTGGTTTGCATTTTCATTCTCCAAATAGTGTCTTTTGCAGAACAAATTTTATAATTTTAATAAAGTCCAAATTATCAATATTTTCTTTTATTGGTATTGCTTTCAGTGTCAATCTAAAACCTCTTGACATAGTCCAAAATCATACAGTTTTTCTCCATAAATTTCTTCTGGGAATGTTATAATTTTATATTTTATATTTTACATTTAGGTCTAAAGTCCTTTTTGAGTCAACTTCTGTATAAAGTATGAGATATAATTTGAGGTTTTGGGGGCTATTTTGCAAATAAATGCTCAAATGTTCTATAACCATTTGTTGAAAAGACTATTCTTTCCTTATTGAATTGCCTTTGAATCTTTGTAAAAAGACACATGACTATTTGTGAGGGTTTATCTCTAGGTTCTTATTCCATTTCATTGAAATATGTGTGCATTATTGCATCAATACAATACTGTCTGGATTATACTACCTTAAATATGTATAGTGGGGGTCTTCCAATTTTTTCCTTTTTTTCAAATTTTTCTTATGTATTCTAGTTAATTTGCTTTTCTATATACATTTCAGGGTCAGTTTTTCAACATTTATAGAAGAGCACGTTGTGATCTTGACTGAGATTACATTGAATTTGTAAGTCAATGGGAAAGTATTAGTATCTGTTATGGCTTTTTTCATGTGTCAACTTGCCTAGGCTACAATCATCTGTTATTCAAACAGACACTAATCTTGGGGTTGCTATGAAGCTTTGCAGATGTAATTAAAGCTCCTCCCTAATTAGTTAATGTTAAGGGGGTAATTTTTTTGGATAATCTGGGTGCATCTGATTCAATAAATTGAAAGCCCTTAATACCAGGGCTGAGGCTTCCCTAAAAGAGAGAAGGAATTCTGCTTTCAGACAGCAGTTTGGTTAAGGTATCTATAGAGTTGCAACCTGCTTATGATCTTCCTTTCCTGTCTGCCTGTGGGTAAGTGTTGGTCTGTGCCTGTGAGCTCCAGCTTGCCAGTGATCTTCCTGTCTTGACTACTAGACCTGTGGATATCCGACTTGCTCAGCCAGCCCCACAACTGCACAGTGGATTCCTTATAAAAACTCCTCTCTCCACTAGACCCCTCTCCTCTTCATTCCCTCCCTCCCTGCATCTATCTCCTACTGATTTTACTTCTCTGGTTTTGAGAATATTAAATGTTAATTGATATTTGTATGTAGACTTCTTAATTTGCAACCATGCTAAACTCATTTGTTAGATCTAGGAATTGTTTTACAGATTTTTAAAAAAGATTTTCTATATAGAAATAATGCTGTCTATGAGTAGAGATATTTTGATTCTTTTCTGACCTATACTTTTTATTTTCTTGCAATTTTGCAATGACTAGGACTTCCAGTAGGATGTTGAATAGAAGTCGTAAGAGAAGATATCTTTGCATTGTTCTAGAATTATGGGAAAGAATTCTATTTTTCTCCATTAAATGTGATGGTGCTTTTTTTGAAATTAAAGTCTCATTGATATACAACCTTATGATGTTTTCAAATACACAACACAGTGGTTCAGCATTCACCCATATTGTCAAGTCCTCACCCTCTACATTGCGGTCACTTTCTATCAGCATAGTAAGATATAGAATCTAAATATGGTGGTGCTTTTTATCAGTAGATGTTCTTTATAAGATTCAGAAAATTACCTTCAATTCCTAATTTTCTGAGTATTTTTCATATGAGAGACTATAGAATTTGACAAATGATTTTTTCATTGACATTACTGTATTTTTATTTTTATTTTATTTGAAAATTTATCTTTTCATTTACAAATAATTATAGAGTCATACAAAATACATTGATGGATTTTTTAATGCTAACCTAGCCTTGCAGTCCTAGGATAAATTCCACTTGGTCAAGGTGTATTTTCCTTTTTATATATTAATAGATTTGATTGGATAACATCTTGTCAAGGATTTTATCTATGTATCTATGTTTTTTAGGGATTTTGGTCTGTATTTTTCTTTTCTTATATTGTCTTTCTGTAATTTTGTTATTATGGTAATGCTGGTCTCATAAAATAAGTTGAGAAGTCTTCCCTTCTGTTCTCTTTTCTGGAAGTATTGTACAGATGGTATTTTTTCTTCCTTAAATATTTGATGGAATTCAACAATAGAATTATTTGGGACTGGAAGTTCTTAAAGCAGGAATGTAATTGCTTTAGTGGATATAAGACTATTCTAAATTACTTCTAATTTCTTAAAGTGAAAGCTTAGGTTATTGATTTGTGACTTTTTTCCTAATATAAACATTTCAATGTTATAGATTTCTATCTAAGCACTGCTTTACCTGCATGCCACAAATTTTTATGTTTTCTTTTCATTTGAATTCAGCTCAAATGAAAAAATTTCTTAATATTCTTCAGACTTCATTTTTGACCCTTGGATTATTTAGAATTAAGTTTGTAATGTCTGAAGTTTGGAAATTCCATATATCCTGTTACTGATTTCCAATTTAATTCCATGATGGTCTGAGAACATATTTTGTGGTATTTCTATTTTCTTTCAATTTGTTCTGGCTTGTTTCATGGCCCAGTATGAGACTGCCTGATAACTATCAGCTGCTGTGGTAACTATCAGTATACCACAGGCTTTAAGGAGCTCTAAGAGATACTTTTTGTTTAGGGAAAGGATCTGTCTGCAGAATTCTGAAATTTAGGTCTCCCCTTTGCCTCAGAGAAGATTGTTTGAATGCTCTTGTTCTCCTGTTCCCTCCCATTACTATTCTGCTGTTACTCATTATTTCTAGCTTTTTAGCTTGGAGCTAGGAGAGTCGGCCTCTGCTGTTCTCATTAGGCATGTGTTATTTATCTGCATCTCGGGAGCATAGACTCCTCTCCTCTTTCCCTTCCTCTGTAGTTGTGAGGTTGGTATAATGCTACTTCTTCTGTTGGCATAAAGTTTCTCTGTTTTGTGAACCCACCTGCCATGAATTTTCAAAGGTGCCTTAGGGGGAGCATTAGTTCTTGCTCCTCCTGCACTTCTGCTCTTCTCCCTCCTGTTTGCTCCAGCACAGATGCTTCTTAGAGCTCTTTCTGATCTTCTTTGGGAGAAGCCAATGGGGTTTATAGAGAAAGAGTCTGCAAATGGGTGCAAACTCAATTTATGGCTAGTCCACACTTGGTTTTCACCAATTTTTCAACTATTCTAGCTGAACACTCTGGCTAGGGTTACATCTGCCATCAGCTGAGTGTTCCCACCTCCTCTCCTGGCATTCTCCTTAGATTTAAGGATCAGTGTTGCTTTGCAACCTCTGATCTCCAGTGGGTTCAAAAACAGTCATGAATTTGAAGTGAGTATGACTGATATCATTGTAAGGGTGTGAGCAAGGGTCTTCCAGCTGTCTGAATCCTGGGGCAGATACTGGAACTCCGCTCTTTAATGCATGACCTTTTGCATTTATCTCATACACTGTATCTTTTATTCTTTGGGTTTATTTCACTGTTGTTTTTTTTTGCTCTTCCATATTTTATAAGTTATATGCTTATTCAGCTGCAATAAAATGAACTCAAAGAAGTCTATATGTTAAAGTACCAGTCTCACTGTGCCTCTATAAATAATCAAGCCAAAAGTAATGAGACCAGCCTTACTTTGTGATCATGAGTAATCCTGTGACAGTATATTTTATCATAAGGAGGGTGACCATAAGGAAAAATATGTGCTGTCATGAAAAACTATGCATTGTCAACATAGAGCACACCCTTCTGGGTTATCTGATTCTACTGTTGTCATTGTCTTTGTGCTGTTCTTTAACACCACAGGTAACTGATAGCAAAAGAAAACAATTCTTGACTGTAGACATGTAGATTCTGTCCTGCCTCAGTAGAAGTTCTGCTTATGGTACATGTATGAGTCATGATTTTTACCTTTTCATGAAACTTATCTTTCAACATGACTATGCATTTGTCACTAAGCAATGCTTTTGTTACAAATTTTGTTGCATAATATTTTAGTTATGTTACTTAGAAATATTTTATAATTTGCATTATTCTTTCTTCCTTGATCTCTGAGTTGTTTAGAATTTTATACAATTTTTTTCCTTGCTTTATTTTGTTATTGACTTCTAACTTACATTGTGGTCAGAGAATTTGTTCTGTATTTTACCACCCTTTAAAATTTGTTAAAGCTAGATTTATGACTTTGAATGTGGTCTATTTTCAAAATTGTTCTATTTGTGCTTCAAAAGAATGTAAGTTACTCATTTGTTGGATGTAATATTTTCTATATGCAAACTAGATAAAGCATATTAATTTTTTAAAAATCTTTTATTGCTAATTTTATTTTCTACTTTTCTATTGATTACTGAGTGAGAAGCATTACATAGTCTACTAGAATGGTGGATTTGTTAATTTCTCATAGTTCTGTGAAGACATATATGCAAAGAATTGAAGTCTATATATGCCTAGAATTATTATATCTTCCTATAAAAATAAGCCTTTTTTTTATTATGACTCTTTTGATCCCTTTTTGCTCTAGAGTCTGTTTTGTCTGATATTATAGCTGCATGGCTTCCTTTTAGCTGGCATTTGCTTGACATATTAGTTGGGATACAGGCTGTTACAGTAACAAAGCTCTCCAGCTAACTCCAGCTAACAATGGTTTAAGTGAAGAGGAGTCTATTTCCGCCTACTGTAATGATCTGGAGGTGGGCAGCGCAGGGGTTACCAGATACCTGTTTCCATAAATTGTCTAGAGATTCAACTTCCTCTCTCATTGATTTGCTAGTGATGCCCTCATCCACATAGTCAAAGAGGGTTGCCTCCATCCCTGGTTACCCTTTCCCTTTTCTATAAGAAGGAGGGAAGTAAAATGGGAGGCAAATCTATTCTTTATAAAGACTTGACCTGCCAGTTGTATAAGTCATTGCAGTTAATTTCCTATTGGCCATACCTATCTATAAGGAAGGCTAATAAATGTGGCAGGATATGCAGACTATCTTGTAGTCGGGAGATGAGACTCTAAAACTGTCTGCCCTGAATCTGTCTGCATCTTGTCTCCATTCTGGATTTTTGTATGTTAAAGCAGGGGTCGGCAAACTTCTCCTGTGAAGAGTCAGATACTAAATTTCTTAGCCTTGCAGATCATGTATTGTCTCTGTCACATATTTTTCTTTTTTTCCCAGTCATTTACAATTGTAAAATCCATTCTTAGGCTAAGACCATATATAAATAGGCAGGGGGCTGGACATGGCTTGTGGGTTGTAGTTTGCCAACTATGTTTGAATCTTAGAATAAACATTATGTAAGTATTTCTAAAAAGTATTTTGTCAGATTAACTTTTGTCCTTTAACTGAATGGTTTAATCCATGCACTTTTATTGATATTTGTCATACATAAATGATTGTTTCTTAATATTCCTTGTTTTTCTGTTTTTTTTCTTTGCTGATCCCCACTCCCCACCCTGGTTTGCTTTATTTTGATTGAGATTTTCTAAAACTTTTTTTTAAATCAACAGCTGTTGGGAAATTGTATGTTTTATGTCTACTTGGTTGTTATTCTAGCTCTTCTTAACATGCAGTCAATTTGTTAAGCTATCACACATTATGTAGCCTCTGAAAAACTCCACCACACACTTATGGGAAAATAAGAGTGAAAAGGCAGAGAACATTTTAGTATTATTGTGAAAATAGTTTTGAACTCTGATAGCATTTCAGGGATACCCAGGGGTCCCTAGAACGCACTTTGGGAACCTGAAGTTTCAGGAACTTGTATTTACTTTTTAAAGCTCGATTGGTTGCTCTGCTGGGCATATCTGTCTGATACCCACTATGGGATCCTGAGCTGCTTCAAAGCCTTATTTCAAAAGGAGGGGGCCTGAAGTGGGAGACAGAAAGCTCACCTTTGCTTTCTTCATTATTTCTCTTGGGATTGATATTTCTTATCTGCTTCCCTCTTCAATTTCACCCTCTTTCCATGCCAAACTCCCAAAACTGCTTTTGTAGATCTTTTAGAAAATTTCATCCTGTGATCCCAGATAGTGTGTATTACCAAAAAAAAAAAAAAGTCAGGTAGAGAAATAAAAGTCTCAGACAGAGTCATGCCAGTTAAGAATGAGCCTGGCTGTGTCCTAGTTTCAAAATTCTGATTGATTTATTGACATAAAAATTCAGCTTCATACTACATACAAGTTATGAATGAATTTCTGACTTTTGTCAGTGAAAGTCAATTTCTTTTATTTTAAAAAAGGATTCTGTAATTTCTAAGGCCAAGTTCAAATCATGAAAGCTCTCTGAAATCACTTTATCTTTTTAAATTATGGGCAAATGGTTTCTGAAAACATCAGTATGTTGGATATTTATGTACGAGGCAAGCCCTTGGCTGAGATTTTTACATTTAAGTCATCTTTTGCACAAACATATACCCTAGCTAAAGCACATGGTTTTCTCACAGTAAGTCCTGCTATTCAAAATTACAGTGTGTGATTATCTCTAAAAAATGATAAAGCCTTGATTTTTATGGTTGATTAACTGGGTTATTGCAAATCACATCAGCTTTGAGTTTGGCATGTCTCCCAGAAAGCAAGCTTCCCAGCCTAAACTCAAAGTTCCTTTTTCCATAACAAAGATCTGAATCCATAAAACCCCTTGAGATTCCTTGCATCCAAAACAGACATTTCCCAGGGTTTCATATGGTTTTCTGGAAAGCTCCTGACTCAGCAAGTAGTTCCATATGGAGGCATCTGAGCCAATGTAGCTTCATTTCCTGTGAATTCATCTTACTTTAGATATTCTATTCAAGCCATTCTTTGAGCAGGCATTGGTCCCTTCTGCTTCTGTCCCAGCCTGTGTTTTGTTGAGGGAAGCCACAGTCATCACCAGTGACCTGACAAAGTATGTTACTTATTCTTTTAGCAATCAAGTTAGCAGGACATGTTATTTTATCTTTTGGGATTCATTAAGCAACAATAGGAGCTTTGTAATAGAACCTGCACAGGGTGTGTGTCTATTAAGTCTTAGGTATATTCCATTGTAGGCATATCAGGAATGTTCTGGTATAATAGTGATATCTTAACTTTGAAGACCTACATTTAATTTCAGATTTACCTCAAAAAATTGCCTAGTCTCTTTGTACCAGATACTGTCAATATTCCACCCAAATCCCTTAGAATGCCTTTGACAGTATCTTTGCTTCTATGTGCTTTTGCTTCTGATGGTTAACACCTGGGACTCTCTTTGAGAACTCTTCTGGGGCTCCTGAACCCAATTTGTTCCATGCCAGAAAACTTAATGTGCTTGGGAATCTCCATTTCTTATTGCCCAGGGGCAGCTCACTGCCAATGACCAATGATGGGGACACAGGTTGCAGGTGGGGGAGGGGTATAAAAGCCTATGCCTTGCAAAGTTCTTCTATTGAATCAGGCTAAGGCTGGGACTTGGCCTGAAATCATACCATTGCTGGATTCTACCCTTGCCAAACTGGGCTGCTAGTTCTTAATCACACAGAACTACTAAGAAGACACTGCATTTGTGGCAGGATTGGTAAATAGTAAAATGTCCTGGCCAAATGACTTGTTCTGACCCCACGGCTGGGATGTCAGATAGATAGGGCTGCCTGAAGCATGGAGTTGAGAACTGAAGTCCTACTCTGGGCCTAGTGGATTTACCTAAAAGGCGTCATCAGTTACATGTGGATCACTTAGTCACTCTTTCACTAAATCCAGAAGAATATTAAAAGAACAGTCTTTGTTTAGATATACAGGGTGGAGAAAGATTTGGAGTTCTTCAAAAGCTACCCCAAGACCTGTTAAAATGAGCAAATCTCATTTCAGACCTTTTTGTTTCTGTAGATCTGTTAGATTTGTTAGTGAAAGCTCTGGGCCTTCTGAGAAAAATGCAGTTGTTATAAAATTCGCATGCTAACATAAGAGATCCATATCTACCTTAAATATGGTCCTTTGGTAAAGAAAACTTGTAGGCGACTGTAGGCTGTTTCATGCCAGGGACCTCTTCTCAAGATAATGTTTTTAAGCCAGAAAATAAAATTCATAGAATTACAAAGGAAATCAATGATATTGAAATGCAGTTTTATCTACAGATCATATGAGCATTTGTAACACCAAGTCTAGAACCCCAACAGTGAGGAAAGGAAGTGGTTGAGAACCAAGCCTTGCTCTCCCTGGGACACCTGTCTCACACCTGACTAAGCCCTGGGCCAGCTGGTGAGGTCATTCCTTGCTCCTTCCCATCCTGTTCCATGGTGTGCGTTCTGGGCTGCCACACTGGTAGTGATCGGCACTGTGGACAAGCTTTAGAGAAGCCTAGAAAGGTCCAAGCTGGAAGCATTCAGGTCTTCTTGGAATGTGTCCAGAGAATGTTCAAATGATTGAAACTGAGTGTACATCCTGAGTTTGGGCCAAAACAAAATGAAATAGGTAATAACATTTATTTGTTGATATGTTAATCTGTAATCCTAGAATGAGAGCTCCACAAGACAAAGGCATTTGCACATAGTGTTTCCTCCCACATAGATGTGCAAATGCCTTTGTCTTGTGGAGCTCTCATTCTAGGATTACGGATTAACATATGAACAAATAAATGATAATATAAGATGATAACTGCTTCTACAGGTATTAGTAAAATGCCATTAAAGCACAGTATTACAAAGCAATTAATTTATCATGGGAATATGGGAGAGGCTCACAGAGAGGGTAATATTTGAAATAGATATTTGAAAATGAGTCAGAGTTGACAGATGACGATAAGTTGAAATGTGATCCAGGAAAGAGAGTAGTATGTGACAAGGTCCAGAATGAAAAATATTGAGATCAGTTTGGGTGCATGGAGGTGGCTGTGGAAATGAATCTGTAGTCAGATTTTCAGCAGAAGTTTGGGTTTCAGTTCACAGGTACCGGAGTCAACTGAGTTTTTCAGATACCTCTGGCCTACATGTATAAGGGAGAAATTGGTGATAGGTAAAGAGACTGATGTGATAGATCCAAATAACAGGTGCTGAGGCCTTGGACTTAGGCAGAGACAATAAGAAGGTATAGGAAATGCTGGATCTGAGACACTCTTCTGAGAGAATTGACAGCATTTTGTGAGCAACTTGATGTAGAACTGAAAAAAAGGGAGGACTTGAGGTGTCAAACACTGTTTGAAATTCGCAAAGAGTACTTACAGCCTGTTTGAGTGGCACTACCTACCCACCTAGCAGGTGATGCTGGTATGAAATCTTTTGAATATGACATTCCTAAATGGGATCTTTCTTGGTATTTGTCCTGCCTGGTGTTCTCTGAGCTTCCTCGATCCAGATCTGTGGTTTGGTGTCTGTCTTTAATTTTGAAATGTTCTCAAACACTATTACTTCGACATTTCTTCCATTCCATTTTCTTTTTCTTTTGCTTCAGGTATTCTAATTATGTGCATATTATACCTTCTGATATTCATCACAGTCTTGGATGTTCTGTTCTGTCCTTTTCTTTATTCCTTTTTTTTCCTTTGCATTTTAGCTTGAGAAATTTCTAATTGACATATTTTGATATTTTCTGATTCTTTTCTCAACCTCATTCCATCTACTGATGAGCTCATCTAAAGCATTCTTCATTTCTACTATGGTATTTTTTAGTTTTTCTTAGCAATTTTTACTCTACATAGCAATTTTTACATTACATTAACCATCTGTTCTTGTATGTTATCTACTTTTTCTATTAACACCTTTAATGATTGTTAATTTTAAATTTGTCATCTGAGAATTCTAACATATGTGTCACACCTGCATCAGGTTCCATTTATTTCTTTGTCTCTTAGGCTGTGTGTATGTTTTCTTTATTCTACTTTTTAACATGTCTTGTAATTTCTTGCTGAAATTCTATTATGTTGTATTGTGTAAAAAGAAATGTGGTAAGTAGATTCATTGTGTGAGGGTTTATATTAATCTGATTAGATGTTGGTCTGTGTTAATATTTACTGTAACTCTGGGTACCAGAGACTTTAAATTCCTCTAGTGTCCTCTTTTTGTCTCCTCTTTTGACTTCGGGCTTACCTACATACTCTCCTTAATAGTCTGTGTCTGGCAGCTCTTTCATCTGTGATCATCTCTTATTATACTGGAGGCCTGTTCGTGTTTTGGTAAGATATAGGGGAAAGAGAACATTCTATGAAATCTCAGTCTTTGAGAGCCTGTGTCTCTGGTCTGTGACCTTCATAACCCCTGCTCTCTTCCATGACTGTAGGGTTTTCAGTCTACGGAAGTTCTGACCCCTTTAACTCTGTGAATGTGTGTGTGTGTGTGTGTGAGTGTGTGTGACCTTAGATGACGCAGGAAGGCTGGAGGGGCCTGGAATTGGAAGGAATCTCTTCCTCCTGAGATAGAGTTTTAGAATTGAGATCTTGCATATCCCTTTTATCTGGAGAGGTACCCTTTGTTATGGAGGAGACTCTTCCCCTCCCCTTGCCAGAGTCCAGGGAAATCTTTTTTAGTGGTATTTCTAGAGAGAAAAAACCATGAAGGTGAGGTAGTCTCCAGAAGACAATGGCCTTTCAGAGTTCCTCACTTTCGTGATATTCTGCATTCAGGCCTCAGCAATTTGTCATTACCACTTAACGATTCCTGCCATTTTGTGCCCTGGTGGCTTCTGCTCCGGGTAAGCAGATCATGGTTTCTGTACCTCCCTAGGCACAACTGATTCAGGATTCCAGGGTGACAGTTTGCTCAGTGCTTCACTTCTCCAATAGCTCCCAGAAAAGTCATTGATGTTTAGTTTGTCCTGCCTTTTCTTGTTCTAAGGACAGTTGTTGAGAATTTCAAGGCTCCTTATATATTGATGCTGAAACTGGAAGGTGATTAATTCTTTTGAGAAAAGGGGTCAGATCATCTAATTATGTGCCTTTCTCCCACCAGTGTCAACCCTGGGTGACTCCTGTAGGGTCTGCCATTTTCCTAATTTCCACATGCTTATGTTTTTGCTCTAAGACTCAAACTTCTATTTCTTCATTTCCCTCTTCCATTTCAGAGTGCCCTTTAAATTTCTCTTCCCATATAGACAGACTCCATAATGATGCTGCTGTCCTGGCAATGTTCATATGTGGTATTGTTTTCCTTTTTCCTCCCACATCCCACTTTCCTTAGGAGGAAGTGAAGATATAGTGCTCCTAGAATTTTGAGTGCTGTGTCCAGCCCCATATGCAGTCTTCCATTCCTATGGAAAAAAAAAATCTTCCTTCTTTGGCTTCTGGCTATAAACAGTTACAGGTCAACTTTTTAGAGGCTACATAGAATTCCTTAAATTCTATTGAATGCACATACCATATTGCATAAAACCATGCCCAGCATTGGCTGTCCTCTATGTTGCCAGCTCTAAGGAGGCAAGGTGCTTGGTTGCCTTGTTCATTACTGCATCCCAAGCACCAGATCATGCTAAGAAAAATTATCTGATTTGGAAATGAGTGAAACAGTGCAGTAGATCCTTTCAGTGATGTACTAGGGCATCATTTAACAAACCCACGCGGAGATTATTTAATTTTCTAGGAGACTATTTCATTGTTTGACTGCTATTTCTATTAATTAAGGGCTTAGATTCAAAAAAGATACATTTATTTATTGATTTGTGTCTGATCAAGATGCAAATTTCTGTCCAGTAAAAGAGATAACTTGAAAAGCTATGGCTTATTTCCTTGTAGTGTTGTTCAGTAGCCGCATCTGGAGAGGTCTCTCCCTGCACATTAGGTGAAGCTTCAGCCTGGATGGGGGAGGGTTCTTAACTCCGATCAAGAAAGAATTCTCAGACAGGTTGGACAAGTGTAGGTAAGGAAGGAATTCATTAAAGTGACAGCAGTAGTAATGGCAGTAGCCATGCAGGCAGTAGAGAGTAAGGAAGAGCAGAGGGAGGAAAGGAAAGTTCACTGAACTCCTGCATATCATTGGTCAAATCCTTTGCCAACTCTTGAAGCCAGGGTCACTCATGTCCCATGTCCACTTGAATCTGCATGGTGTAGGAACTAAGCTCCTGCCACCCCAGGATTTGGGGGAGCTGTAGAGCCCTGGATGGACTGAGATTATGTTCAGAGAAATTCCTAAAGGCAAAGAAAGGAGATTTTCAGGCAGGCTACTAAAGAGCATAATTGTACATCTGCAGTCCCATCTGGGTCACCTAGGCAATGGGAACTTGCAAGCCCAAACTGGAGATCTTAATAGCCATCTCCTACAAGTCTGAAGTAGGACAGAGAGAGAGAAGACTAGTGAATAAGTCCAGAAAATTTAATTAAACAATGAAGTAACAAGGACACTTATCGTTAGAAGAGCACAGAGACAAAATGCAGTAAGCAGAGCAGCAAGAAGGCTTTTTTTAAAAGGCAAAGTACACACTCAAAGAAAAGGAAGTGTGGGCAGCCTCAGAAAGGAGGCACACTTAAAGTTTGGAATTTGTGTCTTTTAAGGAGATCAAGAACTGGGTAAAGAACCAGGGGTCAGAGGCTTGACATGTGGTCTCATGATGTCTATCTCTGGTGAGACATAGTATCTATTATCTATAGTCAGTCCTATAGATATTCTGTAAGATAAACTTCATACAAGGAATTTATTGATCCTGTTCTTCTCCAAGATAGTGGTTACCCTCAAGCAGTGGAAACATGCCATTTAGAATTGCTTGCCCCATCTTAAGATAGTGTGGGTTGTTGGCTAATTGCCATAAAATATGTTAGGAATATTAGCTCCTAACTCCCTGGTTTTAAAATGGAATCTTAGCCTTAAGTTGGAGTCCCTCCTGTTCTTACTATACTATTTAAATCTCAGCATTTTCATGATAGGCAGGAAAAATCAATCATGATGTTTGTCCCATGTCCCTGCTTTACCCCAGTAGGACTTAGCTAGTTTGAATATACCCTAACAATCTCATTCTAACATTCTCTTTTTTAAGGATGACATAAATTCCCTTTCCTCAAAGCTTCCCTGAAACTAGCTGTACTATATTCCTGCTTGCTTCAATAATTAGTGAGTTGAATAAAATCAGTGACATGTGTTCATTCTATGTTTGCTTGAGAGTCATATTTTTCATTTTTGAATATTATATTTTTGACAATGATTACCCTGAACATTGTAGGCACTTAGTAAATAATTGCTGAATGAGTAGATAGATGATACAGAGAATATCTCTTACAATGCATGTTGGGAAACTTATTTTAGTATGTCCTTAGACTTAGTTCCTAGCTATGGAACTGCCTGCTCAGGCAGTATAGCCACTTGCAGTTTTGGTAGATATTACCAAATTATGGTCCTACTAACAGTGTAGGAGGATGCTTATTTCCCATGTACCCCTCACACTGAGTACTTCATCAGATGATTTTTTTTCCCAAATCTGAGCAGTGAAGATGTTTTCATTTGTTTTTTAAAAATATACAGAAGCATGCTTTACAGTTCTATTGGCTGTTTATTGAAAACTCGTATCTGTTCTTCAATCTCCAATCCACCCAGTTCTTCTTATGCATGTGTTTCTTTACCTGTCTCAGACTTCTAGACTTTTGAACCCTCTGCTCCTATTTATCAGGTCCCTTTCGTCTTCTGTTTCTCCTCTGCCTGGTCTCGATCCCACTGTCTACTCCTTCCCCTGTACTCGTTCTGGATCAGTCCAGCTGACCACCCCTTTTCTTGCATCTTTACCTGCTCTGCTGAATGATGCTAAACAAAACAAAACAAAACCCATGTGACCCTATCATCTTTTGCCTCTACAAATTTACAAATTCCGACTCCTACACTAATCTTTTTTAGTTGACAATTTCTTTTTCTCCTGCAAAGAAGTTATATAACATACCTACTCTTCTTAAAAATACCTCGTAATCCCATCACTTTGTCTTTCAAATTTAGCAGGTAACACATTTTCTTCTTCAGTGAGAAAAGGGATGCCATTTGCAGCCAGTGTCTCTCTCCCCCCTGCCCACCTGCTGCGGCCCTATGGGCCTCTGCTCCTATCCTTCCCTTCTTCTCCTTGGTTTCAGTCAAAGGCTGGTCCACATCTTGTCCAAGGTTTCAGAACTCACCCTTTCCCCTGCTTAGGAGCATCACTATCTTCTCATTTTTTCTCACATCTTAAACTTTCCCCTCTCCCCTGGATCCTCCCATTAGTATTTTAATGTAAGACTCTTCTGTTTTACAAAGTTCACTTTGGACTCTTTCCTCCCCCAGCATCTTTCCTGGGCACAGCTAACCTTCTTGAAAGAATTGAAATGTTCTTTTTCCATGGATGCTGTGAGATCTAGAGCTCTCTGGCTTCTCCTTCTTAGTTTCCTTCATGGATTTTCCTCCTCTGCCCTTCCTTACATTTGGGCTCCTCTGGACTTTTATCCACTTCCATTCGCCCTTCCGTCCTAAGTCTGTATATGTTCCATCAGTTTTATCCTTTCTCAATGAAGAAATTAAAGCTATACACCGATGTTTACAGGATTCGTGTTTTCCAGCCTGATGTCACTCCTGAGATACAGACTGGTAAGTCCCACTGGCTGATGAACACCTACATTCGGCTGTCTGTGCTCCAGGTAGAGAACTAACTTACCATGCCTTAAACTTGACTTTTCCCAAAGAGAAACTGTCTTTTCTTTTTCACAGTAAAACTGCCATTTCTCCTGTGTTTCTTATCTTGGGAATGTAGCCACATTCATCCCTCTTTCCTAGCTAGAACTTTGAATGGCATCTTTGATTCCTTGTTTTTCTGACCCTGACCCCCATTCTTGTTCATGAAATCTTCTAGTTTATGAAGCCCCAGGAAAGGTTATCAAAAGACCAGAGCAACCCTTCTGTCTGCTGGAACAGTTTCTGGTTGCTTAACAGGAGCCTGGATGTGGGCAAAAGGCCTTTTGTGTTCACTCTTGTCCGCCATGTGAACTGTGTCTTTCTCCAGGAACTGGTTTGCCCTGGGGAGCCTCTGCCACTGGTACAGGTTGGTGGGCAACATAGAAACAGTGGGAGTCAGCATTTCCTTGTGCTTGTTCTAAACAGTGTTTCTGGTGATGAGTTTTGTCTAACAATCTCTTTATCTCTTGATTATCTGTTTGTCATTTACCTCTATCTATTTATCTACCCATCTATGTTTCTAGTCAACTACCTATCTACTTACTGTTTGTAATAGATAATAGATTTACATAATGCAAAATGTATAAGGCATAAAAGGTTATCAGAGTGAAATGAAAGCACCACTTCTAGCCACATCCTACAATTCCCTCCTTCTCCCAGAGGAAAGCCACTATTAGTTTCTTAGGTATCCTTCCAAGATACAAGCATACAAATAACACACATATGCAGGCATTTCTTTTCTTTCATTTTTTTTCTTTGCTACACACACTGTATTGAACTTGTTTTCTCTTCTTAACACATCTTGGATATCTTTCCATATCAATATGAAGAGCCACTGCCTCATTCTTTTTAGTAATTTCATTGTATTCCCATTTATTATAATTGTTTTAACTAGTTCTCCACTGACAGACATTTAAATTGTTCCATCTTTTAATCTTATCAAACAATGCTTCAATTAATACAATCTTATTGTATTATGATTTCTCTATGTTTAAACATTTTTTCCCTTATTTCAGTTGTGTTCATTACTGTAATTTAGAGAGTCTGATTTTAATCTTTTACTGGCACCATCCTAAATAGCTTTTATAATATGCTTAATCCTCTATTTGTTATTGAAGAGCGCTCATGTATTGTCCACTATAAGCAATGATATTAGTGTATTTTCACATTTTACAACTTTGCCTCTTCCATATCCCCAAATTTGATTATGTCATTATCATTGGTTTTTCAAGTGTTTACTTTTGTATTCTTAAAGTACTTATGCTTCTAATTGATTTATCAGTTTTAAGTATTTTTTGAAACCCTACTTTAATACATAAACATATTGTATTTCCATTGCTTCTCCTCTCTGACCACTACTCCCACATTTTGATAGTTATATTTATATTTAACATCATAAATAAAATAAACACTCTCACTTTGTTCTATGGCCATAGGCTGGCTAATCTCAATCCTGTATTTAGGAACAGGGTCCAAATGCTATGTGTCCTTTTCTCATGACTTCCCCTCATTTACTCATTGGCTCAAATCCATATTCTAATGTTTATTCACGAAGAGCTTGTGGGAACTATGTTCTCTAAGTTCTTGCATGCTTAAGCATAATTATCTGCTGCCTTACACTTTAAAATTTTGAGTTCACTTTAGATTTACAGAAAAGTTGCAAAACTAACATTGGATTTCTCTATGTAAGCATTTGACATGACTACAGCACAGTTCCCAAGCCAGAAAAGCCTTTGATACAATATTGTTAACTATCGACATTATTTGAATTTCACCAGTTTTTAAACTAATATCCTTCTGTTGTTGTTTCAAGATAGTGTCAAGGTTTCACACTGCATTTTCTTCTTGTTTCTCCATGGTCTCCTCCAATCTGTGACAGTTTCTCATAATCTTGACATTTTTGGAGAGTAGTAATCTAGTATTTTGTAGAATTCCTTCAATTTAGGTTTATCTGTTGTTGTCTTAGACCAGGTATGCCCTTTCTGGGTCCTGCTTTCTCTCTGCTGTCAAGCACTGTGCCAGTGTCTTCTAGCACTTCTAGCTTCTATGGAGAAGCCAGCAATTTTGTTTTCTGCTCTGAAAGGATGTGTTCTTCCTAGACCAGTTAGCAGAAAATCCTGGCTCTCTATGAAGCCCAGCATGACCTAGGGTTGTATGTGCAAGGGACTTCAGTGTTTCCTTCTCTCTGTGTGACCAAGAGTGGAGGCTGCACCCACAGCATGGGTGCAGAGGCAGAAGGTCAGCCCTTCACTCTTCAGCCCTGCCTTTGCGGAGTGTCACGTGAGACTAAGGGAGATTTCTACTGAAGTTTACTTATATCATCAATGGTGACATTTACTATTTTGTTTCTCCTCTTCCTTATTTTTTTATGGTGTTTTAAGAGAGAAGAAGGTAAAGAAATTCTTACCCTTTTATTTTGAACAAGGAAGTTGCCACAGCATACGTGTTGATGGACAGGTTGCCAACCCCTGCGTTACTCTAAGGTGGGAGTGTTATGCCAGGAAAGGAATCAAGTTGATGCAGAAGCCCTTTGGGGGAGCTGGATCATTCAGAGCCCCTTCCAGCACTTCTTGCCTCGACAGCCTTCTGCAGAACCCTCCTCCAGGTCCTGCTTTTGGACCACAGATCCCAACCTGTATTCAATTCAGCATCACTTGACCCACAAGGAAAGCTGAATATGAAAGGCAGGTGAGGCCCAGCACGGACCTCTCTATCCATCAGGAATAGCCACACTTGCTTTCTGAATTAAGCCATTTAGAGGCTTATTGAATTAGCTGTCTTCCTTTCTGAAGTGGTAAGAAGATTTGGAAGTTATTTTCACCTGCAGTTATTTGTCCTGCATCCCATATGGAGTTTCTATGCCCATTGTCACCTTCTTTGGAAACATATATTCCTGAGGGTCCTATTTAGGTTTCATAGTACATTTTTCTACAGATACAGAGTTGAATATGGGCTTCTGCACCATTGATACTGCCTTAGTACCTTAATTTTGATTCATTATGGATTAGATAGTCTTTGCTGTCTTGCCTTAAAACCTAACTACTATTATGTGACACTGTTTCCACAGGGAAATATATTCCAGGTACAAATTACTGCCTTAACACAAGAACTGGTTAACCATGAAATCTGTTCCCAAAGTGGATTCTGCTTTCTTGAGAAGAGAGTACTAATGCATCTGTGGAACATGCCAGCTCCACCTCAGCTGGTGAAGTTACAGGCACAGGAAATCTCTCGAGTGAAAGCTCCATGCATAGCCAGAGGACAGTGGTGATGGCAGAATCCAAAGATCTGGGCCTATCATAGATTTTCAATAGCTTCCTTCTTAGGTGATTGTCCATGTGGAAGATTTTAAAGCTATTTCCTATTAGTATTAGTCAAGAATAGAGCATAAGCAATATAATTGTAAGACTTGTCTAGTTCTACATCATGAGTGGGAGATGAGAGCTGGGAAAAGTTAGGAGGATGGAGAACTTTGGACCAAGCACTTAATCTCTCTCCCTTCAGTATTTCCATCTGAAAACTGGAGATTAGAATCAAGTGTTATTTTAAAATTAGCTGGAAGGCCTGGGTAAGAGGTGTGTGAAGTCACATCAGTTAGAGCATTTTAAGAGAAGGAAAGATGTTGCTTCTGCCTGTGCTTGCTAGCATTCCTTCCACCCCACATGCTCTGCTTGTCTCCGCTTGTCTATCTTATTTATGCAGGCTTTAGCTTCTGAAACCACTGCAGTTTTAGTCCACTTAGCCCTGTCCACTTCCCACTGCTGGATGTACACTGCCACAGTGGTTTTCTTGAGCTCTCAATTAAATGCACATATTCTGGCTTTGCAGACTCCCTGTTTGATGTATTTTCAAAAGGTGGAAATGGATTATTAGCGGTTTATTTTCAGTCGAAGAAGTAGCAAACAGAGTGATGCTATTTTCATGAACAGTTGTAAATACTGCTTCTGTAAGTGCTTCATATCAATTGAGTCCTGAGACCTTATTAAATGTCAAGAATTCTTCTCTCAAGTACAAATATACGCAGAACATATATGATGCTCAGTGAGAGTGATTATATTCTTTTTAAGAGGCACACACACCCTCATATGCCAACCGAGAAAAGGTGATCTTCATCATTCTGCACCTGAGCTGCTCGATGCAAGGGAGTGTTGCCTACAATGTCCCCGTAAAATTTAACCTTGTGCCTTAGGTCAGCTGCTGTGTGACTCGGGACTCAAGAATACAATTGTAAACTACCCGAGCTGCTGCTGGAACAGCAGTCAGTGTTCAGAACACAAAGTTCAGATGCCCAGGGCTCAGCAGGCAGCAGCTGGGAGAGCCCAGTGGAGATGCTGGGGGGCCGAGGTCTCAGAGAAGGGCCTTAAAGGTAACTTCTGGGGAGTAAGGTGAGTGTTCAGGGCTCCTCCACCAAGACTGGGCCCATGTGACTTCTTTCTATCCTGTCTTACACATTTAGGATTCCACATTGTGTGTGTGTGTGTGTGTGTGTGTGTAAGGAGGACTGTGCTGCAAAAATTGCTTGAATGGAAACCTCTCAATCTTGGTTTTTTGATGGTAGTGTTTTAGCTCCTTCCCTCAATATTAAAGCCTAGCTAGAGATTGTGGTTTGGGGGTTGGGCTCTAGGAGAAGCTCTTTCTAACAAACAAACAAAGTCATTTGTTTTATTTATCAATTATTCTATTTATTGAACATCTACCAAGTGTTATCTAGTATAGTAGGTTCTGGGATTCTAGCGGTGAACAGAAAAAGTTGCCTATGAAATTAACCTTCCAGTGGCAAAGAGAGAAGATGTACATAAGTATATAATATAACATGAGACAATGATAAGGGCTGGAGGGAAATAACAGCTGTAGGGGAGGAGGGGCGGACCACTGTTTTAGGAACTTTCCCCCTGAGAAGATGACATTTGAGCAGATGTAAACATAGTGAGTAAGAAAGTGGGCCATGCCGCTGCCCGGGGCAGGAGTTGCAGTCAGAAGAATCAGTAAATTCATAGCCCCTTGGACAGGATTGGGTTTCATCTTTAAGAAGCCTCCATGCAGGTCAGAATGGCTGGATTGAAGTGATGGAGACTGCAGAGTGAGAGAAGGTCCGAAAAGTGGTCATGAGCCAGATGGTGTGGAGGCTGGAAGGGTGCAGTGAGGACTTAGGATGTGCTTGTAAGTGGAATGGGAAGCCAGGCTGATGCCAGAGAGTCATCACTTTAAGTTCTGAGTTATGGTATTGCAGAAGGTTAATGGAGGAATAGGAATAGGCATCATTCTTTCCTTCCTGGATTCCAGTAATGTGAATTTAGAAAGCATTACCTGGAACAATTATATCTTACATGCCATTATGTAATATGTGTTATAGTCTTTGGTTGTCAGGAGGAGAAAAAAATGATAGGGCCAGAACACAGAAGTGGAATCAATTTTTTGTAAAGCAAAAACCCATAAATGCTTATCAGATGAAGTAACACTGATTTTATTAATGTGATTCTAAAACATGAGTTAATTCCATCACAGATAGCCAATACCATAAACCAGAAAAAAGTAAATACAGAGTTCTTTTGCCACTCTCTCCTTTCCCCACTGGTGACAGGCATTGCTATAACCCAGGACCCATCCCTGAGCATGCTTGTGCTTTCAGAATCCTTTTCAGGCCAGGAATCTAAGCAGCACCTAGCTAACTATCAGCTGGAATTGAGCATATGAGGTATATTTACTGATTTACACTCCGACAAAGTAACTAGACAGGACTAGATTGATTTCTTTTGAAGCAGTTGTTATGACATTACATAACAAATATAGGCTCTGGTATTTCAGCAGAAATCAGTCCAGTGAGAAAGTTCAGCTAATTGTTTGGTGTCAAATGTTGAAAAGTGGTTAATTTTCTTATGTCTCTTCTATGCATAAAAAAAGCAAATGTAATTTGAAAATGAGAGAGAGAAGGCACAAGATTTGTATGTGTGTTGTTTCTAGTATGCCCAAACTGAATTCAAAATAAAGAAATCTTTCTAAGAATTCACATGAAATACTTAAAGATGGTTACAAAATTGTATCTTGATCACATAACTTTCAGTGAAGAAAGCATAGTCTTTTTTAGTCTTTTTTTTGTTATTGGTTTGTATCCTACCTTAAGCTAGGGCAATATATATATTATATAAATTAATATATTTAATATATTCACTCCTTCATAATCATGATAAATACATTCAGCTATATAAATGGCTAATTTATTCATCTTTGTTCAAAATAGGCTGTCAGGTCATTAGATGTCATACAACTAAGAAGGAAGGAAAATTTTTAATAAAGCACTATTTACAGTAAATGCTAATGAGCTTGAGATAGATGCCCAGTAATTAAAGAGGTGTTAAGAACTAGTCCACCAGTGTCTTTATTTTACAGTGAGGAGAACCTTCATTTCCAGTCAATGATGTGCTCAAATATTTAGGTTAGTTTGAGAGTTGATCTTACAAAGAAAATATTTCCTTAGTTTGAGTCCTTAAAGTTTGGTAGCTTAAGAGATTTTACACTATTATTTCACAATCCTATTACTAATAACCAAAGTAATCTGAAAACAATGTATTTATATGAGACTGTGCTGAAGTTAAAAGATAGATTACACAGTTGTGCTCTCCATCCTGGGGAGTCTAAAGAAGGTCAACAAAGCGCTTGCAGCGTGAGGTTCCTTTCCCTCTTTTCCTATGCTCTGCTTCTGTTTAGGTACCTGGCCTGTTGACACAAACTGGCAGCTGGGTAGTTAAACTTAAATAAAATCAATATCCTAAACTGCTGTGTTCCAAATTCCTCACTGAAAACTAAGAAAATATTTCCACCCAGAGCCGGCCTGATTCTTTCTCCAAAGGATTTGTTTAACATAAAATATTAGAACTGTGATCTGTGTAGTGACTTTTTCATTCCTACTTCAATTTTTGTAATTTGTCAGAGGAAACACCAAAGTGTCAAAGTTTACCAATTGATTATTTCCTATTTCCTTTCTTTTTCAAAAATAAAGCCAGCTGAGGGTGGAGGGGAGCCTGCTGCTGACCAGAGTAACCTCAGAAACGAGTGGAGTCCATAAGACTCAGTCAAAAGAAACTGTACATAAACACCGCACTCTAGTTGATAAAGGTGTTTCCCAGGGTGCTCTGGGTTAACAATTCTGATTCTGCTACACATATATACTGGAACAGAGCAATTAAATAAGTGGATGATGGATGGTTCTCTCACTGTATGTAGGAAGGGAAGCTAGAATGATCCACAGTACAATGGATAAGAGTTGGAGATATCACTGAGAAATGATGGTTAGCTTAATATAGATATCAGTGGTTAGATATAGATGTTACATATAGGAAATACTTCCAGATACATGTAAATAGACAGATTAGTAAACAGATGTATATTTCCTTGCTCTGCTGCTGAGAGGAGCTAAATGAAATGATACCCCAGCAGCGGCAAGCAGACTTAGTGCCCAGATCATAGATCCTAATACTGTTTTCTAGTAAAAGGAATTAACGATCTGTGGAGAAATGGGTGATTCCAGGACTGAGCCACAAAATAAACAAGATCACCCTGGAGCATCTTATAATGCCAAAAAGAAAGAAAGTGCTAAAAAAAATCCAAAAACCCCACATTTCCATGGTAGTAAGGATGTATCAAAGGCACGTGAGACACCTGAAAGAGCTCTAATCCTTCAAAACTGGAACAATTTCAACAAAATAAAGTATTATTGGATTATAACCCCACATATAAAATAAATGTCCATGAGTCCATTTTTATATTATAAAAAAATAAACAAATTGGTGGGGGAGAATAAACAAATCTCCTATGCAGGAGGATTCAAAGAAATTTACGTAGCTGCTTTGCCCTCAAGGAAGCAGAGCATAACTCTTACTCCTGGAATGCGGGCTGCACCTAGGGACTTCTTCCTAAGGAGTACAGTAAGGAAAGGGGAAAAGCTAGAGCAAGTTTATGGTGATGAACCTGACCAACAATCCCTCAGCCAGGTGATCAAGTGCAACATCACGTGATAAATCATGCCGATGGTATGTACCCTTGATGTGACATGATAAAAATAGCACTTTAACTCTGTGATCTTCCTCCCCCAAATTACAACCCCATCTAACCATAAGAAAAACATAAGCCAAATCCAAATTGAGGGACATCATACAAAATACTGACCAATATACCTCCAAACTCTCAAGGTTATCAAAAACAAGGGAAGTCTGAGGACTGGCACAGCCAAAAGGAGCCTAAGGAGATATGACCACTGAATATAATGTGGCAGTCTGGATGGGATGCTGGACTAGAAGTAAAACATTAGGTAAAAACTAAGGCAATCTGAATAAAGTATGAATTTTAGTTAATAGTTTATCACTATTGGTTTATTACTAGTAACAAATGTGCCATACTAATATAAGATGTTAATACTGGGGAAAATGGGGTGTGGTATATATGGGAACTCTGTAGTATCTTTGCAGTCTTCCCGTGAATCTAAAACTCTTTCTTAGATAAATGTTTGTTTTCAAAAATGAGTCCAATTGAACCTTGAAAAAGTATGCTTTATTAAACTTAGATGGATATTCTTCTTCCCAACTGTTTATGTGCTTTGTTTTTGTGTAACTGGCTAAGTACAAGAAATCAAAAGAGAACAGAACCCCTAATTACCTGCTGAAAGCTATGTCTGGCTGCCTTTTCTGTGTCCTCTGAAATAATAATGATATTGTAAACTGAAGGTTAGCTGAAACTAAACTAAAGGGACCATTGTACATTAAAAAAAAAAAAAAGCAAAATGTTTTCTCCAGTGTTATAAAACTGTTGCTGTAAAAAAATGTTGTCCTTGCATATAAAAACATTTTATCTATTATAATCCCAAAAGAGTATTCTTTATACATTTGGTAAATAAATGCATGCTCAGCTTGAGTTATCCTCCTGTTGCTGTGAGATTTAAATATGCTTAGGAATGCTAGAAATAAAATGTTTAAAATACTTAATGGTTTATAAAACTGTTGACACAAATGATTGTTTTGAAATTAAATGGAAAGAAAAAATAAATATTCAGTACATGTAAAAGTACAGTCAGAAAGTTCATTGACTTCTGCTAGATTTTGTAACATATACAAATTTTTTTGTGTGTAATATTGATGGTTTTATTATGAAGTGTATAAACCAGAATTCAATATTTTTTTTTCTACATCTATTGCTTTAGAACATTTTGAAAGATGACATTCTTTATGTCTGGAAACATAGCGGGTTGTAATTTAAGGCACTCTTTGCAGTTTGCCAAATAGATTTTGATAGTGGTACTCCATCAATATTTTACTGAGAATGAAAAATAAAACTTCAGGCCATTTTTATTTATTCTTTCTAGAGGCCTAGTAACTTATGGCTTTGCTACAAGGGAAGTCCTAGTTCTTCTAAAGAATATGGTCTTTTGAAATCTCTCAGGAAAATTTCAGTGTCATCTGTATACTTTTTATTTATGCTTAAATAAAAGCTTTTTAGTCAATCTAAAACTGGTGATACTTTGCTAGAGCAAAGCACAGTAAATAATGGGCCCTTTCAATGTACTCCATTTTGATGTCAACTGAATAGATAATGATGTTTGACATCTGACCTGCCTGGAGCAATGAAGGTTATATTCTAAGAGCAGCCTATCTGTAGTCTTCCCTTTAAAGCATGGCTAAATCATGTCATGTCTGTGGCCTGACAGAGCCCTGGACTGGGAGTCCCAGCTCCAACACTAACTCTGGATCTGCTTCCATTGTTTTGGAACTGAGTTTTCTCACATGAAAAGTAGCAAGTTTTTTCTCCACTGTGTCTGTTAGTTTTCTTCCTTTTAAGGTTCTAATGATCTCATAGTACAAACTCAGGTGAAAGAATCACAAGCTGTAATTCCTTGTGATGCACTTGGGAGAGAAAGAGCAGTACAGTGATGGGTGCAGCCCACAGACAGGTATTGTGACTCTCACTGTGTTATATATATAGCATGTGAAATGGAGAGGAAATATGCAAATTTATTTTTCCTGCCTTTTCAAAATACCTGGTACAAAATCTTATCCCCAAACCTTGAGAGGTACTTAATGCAGCCTTAGGAAGACCTTGTTTATGAATGAAGGACAAGGACTGAGCACTTAGTTGGCATTTCTAATCATACTATCAGCTATTTTTCAAATGTAATCTACTATTGCTGAAATCACAACAAGAGTTTTCTAGGCAATATCATTGATGATGATTTATAGAATCTTAGATTCTATATCTTTGTGAATGATGGAAGATAAATCCAGAAAGAAAACATCAATTTTTAATTTTTCTCTTAGATTTTAGCTATGTCTTATTTATAAATCTCTATATGTCTTTATATAACCATTAATTGGAATGAAAATGAGATGTATCTATGGATGTTGTAGAGGTTATTACCAAATGTCACTAATTTATGAGTGTAATTTACTATATTAAGTGGTTTAAAGAGAAAAATTATAAGATAAACTCAGCATGTTCAGAAAAAGCATTGATCACATTCAGCAATCACTCAGTTTACAAACTTTTTACAGATTAAGAGTGAAAGAGAACTTTTAAAACCAGATGAAGAATGTCTACAGAAACGTACAGCAATATCATGCTCAGTAATGAGACTTTAAAATCAGGATAGCCACCATCACTGTATCTATTAAGCACTGCTCTGAAACTTTTAGTTAATGTAATAAGACAAGAAACAAGTATGAAAGCTACAAATATGAGAAGCAAAGACACATTATCATTGTCTGCAAATCTAACAAAAAACCACAAATTAACTATAGACAAATTATTAGAATAAATAAGGTTAGCAGTATCCCCAGATGGAAGAACAACATACAAAAGTTGGTTGCATTTTAACAAATCAGCAACCAACACAATTTTAAAAAGCTATCATTTATAACAGAAACCAAAAAAAAAAATGTACATAGAAACAAACCTAACAAAAGATGGGCAAGAACTTAGTTAAGAACATTATAAACAGTAATTGGAAGATACAAGAAAACAGCCCTTTTGTATTTTGAAATATATACACAAAAGAGTGTATAGAATGTAAATGTAAACATAAAGAGTAACTTAAAGAGTGGAATAACTGCCACCCAGCTTAAGAAATGTAACATTATCAGTCGGTCTCTCTGAAATCCCTCCTTGCCTGCCTGCTTCAGATCCCCTGCCGTGAGGCTTTTACAATGAATAAAAGTATCAGAGCAGTGCTTAATAGATACAGTGATGGTGGCTATCATCAGCTTGTTCTTGACTTTAAAGTCTTATTACCCATTCCCTTACTTTCTTTTACTCCTTAACACTTAGCTGTGTGTCTCAACTATTTATTTATCTTCGTCTGCTCTGAACTTCATCTAAATGAAATTCTTGTCATATGAACACAGCCAGCTGTTTTGAACATGCATCTAGGAAGATGGATGTAACTCTAGTGCATCCATTTTCTCTGCTGCATGTTTCCCCACTCAGTGAATCTACATTATTTATTTCCAATCAGCTCTCACTGGATAATTTTCAGTAATTTTAGCATTACAAGCAGTGCTGCTATAAAGTTCATTCCATATGTATTCCTGGCATCCCTGAACAAGATTTGCTCTAAAATACATGCTTAGAAAAAGAATTCTTGTTTGAAAGGTATACAGATACTTTCACTTTACTAATGGCAATTGTTTCCCAAAGTGAATGTACCCTTCTGCACTTTATCATTAGTGTATGGGAATTCCTATTTCTTTATAGTCTTGGCCACACAAATACTGTCAATATTAAATTTTTGCCAGTCTGGTTGCCATGTGATAATATCTTACTCTGATTGTGTTAGTTTCCTATTGCTCTTGTAACAAATTATCACAATGTAGAGGCTTAAAGCACCACAAATTTATTATCTTACAGTTGTAAAGAAATCCAAAATCAGTCTTATTGGGCTAAAGTCAAAATGTTGACAGAGCTGGCTCCTTCTGAAGTCTGTGACGGGAGGATCTGTTTCTTGCCTTGTTTAGCTTCTAGACGCCACTTGCCTTCCTAGGCTTGTGACTCCTTCCTAGTATCCCTCCAACCCCTTATTTCTATTGTCATGTCTTCTATTTTTCCCTTTGATCTTCTTGTCTACCTCTCATAAAAAGTATTATAACTGCAATGGGCCCATGTGGAAATTTCAGGACAATCTTCCCAACTCAAGATTCTAACTTAATCACATTAACAAAGTATCTTTTGATAGGTAAGGTAGCACATTCAAAATTCTGAGGATTAGGACACAGACATCTTTGGAAGGCCATTATTTTGAATGAAAGAGTAGTTTTATATAATTGTAAAACTAAGATATAATTGACATATAATATTATGTTAGTTTCAGATATATAACATAATGACTCAATATATGTATATATTGTGAAACAATCACCACAGTAAATCTAGTTAACATGTCACACATATAGTTCAAATTATTTTTTTCCATTGAGGAGAACTTTTCAGATCTACTCTCTTAGCAACTATCAAACATACAACACAGTATTGTTAACTGTAGTCACCATGTTGTACATTGCTTCCCCAGGAATTATTTATTTTATAACTGGAAATTTTATCTTTTGACCACCTTCAGTCATTTAACTGCCCCTCCCACTTCCCACCTCTGGCATCTACCAACCTGTTCTCTGGACCTATGAGATCTTCCTTTAGATTGCACATATAAGTGAGATAATACAGCATGTATCTTTCTCTGACTTATTTCAGTTATCATAATGCCTTCAAGGTCCATCCATGTTATTGTAAATGAAAGGATTTCCTACTTTTACATAGTAGAATAAATCTCATATATATATACATATACACACACATACAGATATAGTTCTCATGTTTTCTTCATCCATTTACCCATGGATGGACACTTAAATTGTTTCCATATATTGGATATTATGAGTAATGCTGTAATGAACAAGGGAGTATAGTTATCTTTGAATTGGTGTTTTCATTTCCTTTGGATAATTATGCAGAAGTGGAATTTCGAGATCATATGGTAGTTCTGTTTTAAATTTTTAAGGAACCTCCATACTGTTGTCCATAGTGGCTGCACTTATTTAGATTCTCCCAAACAGAGCACAAGGGTTCCCTTTTCTCCACATTCTCACCAACGCATATTACTTCTTGTCTTTTTGATAGTAGTCATTCTAACAGATGTGAGGTGAGAGATCATTGTGGTCTTGATTTGCATTTCCCTGAGGATTAGTGATGTTGAGCACCTTTCACATATTTGTTGGCCATCTCTATATCTTTAGAAAAATGTATTTTCAGATCCTCTACTCATTTTTAATTCAGATTGTTTGTCTTCTTTTGTTTTTGACTTGTATGAATTCTTAATGTATTTGTGTACTAGCCCTATATCAGATATGTGATTTGCAAATATTTTCTCTCACTCTGTAGGTTGCCTTTTCATTTTGCTGATGGGTTCCTTTGCTGTGCAGAAGTCTTTTAGTTTTATGTTGTCCCACTTGCTAATTTTTGCTTTTCCCTTTGGTTTTTGTTTCAAATGCAAAAATCATTACCAGGACTGACATCTAGGTGCTTATTGCCTTTCCTCTGGAGTTTTATGATTTCAGGACTTATGTTCATGTTTTTTATCCATTTTGAGTTAACTTTTGTGTGTGGTGAAAGATAGTGGTCCGGTTTCATTCTTTTGCATGTGGCTTTTGAAAAGGCTGTGTTTCCCCCATTGTATATTCTTGGCTCCTTTCCTCATAAATTAATTAGTCATATATGCGTGGGCTCTGTGTTTTGTCCCATTGATCTATGTGTAAGAGCAGTTTTAACGTTCATTTCACTGAAATGTCTTCTCATTACCTGTCCCTTTAAATTTCCACTTTACTCAGCAAAACACATTTTCCCTGTTAAAAGATGTCTTTTTGCTGGGATGGCACTTTACGTTTTGAGTTGGTGCTCTTTTCTATTGATTCATCAGACAAATATATTTGAGCACAGTTTTTTTTTTTTAAACCAGACATTGCTAGAAGCTCAAGATAAATAGGTAAACAGACTGACACAGTTCCTATTTCCCTGTTTCAGTCTTGCTAAGCTGCCTGCTAAGGGGGTACTGCTTGCGGGGCCCATCCCCCTCTCTCTGACAGGAGCCCATCAATACTCCTGAGAATATATCTGCACACAGATTTTCTCAGATGTATGTGGTATTTTTCCCTGTATTCACTTCAACTTTCTTGGGACATTTGTGTTTGAACTGATGAAGGATTGGGCCTCTCTCCTTTGCAAACCATGATAACTCCTTCCGCTGAAGAACTGAGTGTGTAATTTATATTTTGGGTGGCTTATCTAGAAGGCAAAAGGCATTACCCTTCATTTTCTCTAAACGTTATATTTTTAATCTAATCATAAGTTGTCAGAATGTAGGCCCTAAAACCTAAAAAATGTATTTTGTTATTAATGTATTATATTTATTTAAATTAATTTTCTAATTCATTTTATTTATTTAAATGTTAACTTTATGAGTTTATTAAAGTTAAGAATGAAGACACTTTGGAAAAGGGTGAAAAAGCAAGTTAGGTTTGGAGAAGATATTCACAATACATGTACCTCATACTCACACTTCAAGTAGATAAATAATGGTTGTAAATTAAACTGAGGAAGGCATTACAATGAAAAAATGGTCAAATGGCTTGGTTAGGCACTTCACCAAAGAAGCTATTCAAATGGGGTTCTACTGCCCTCCCCTTTGGGTGACTTGCTCAAGGTGGGAAGCTGTGGTGCATAGTCAGCCCAGTGGAGAGGCCCTTGTAGCAAGGAATCAGGCCTTCTGCCAACAGCCAGAGAGAAACTGAGGCCCCTGCCAACAGCGCATGGCAAGTCATCCTGGGTGGGGTTCCCCCAGTGCCAGACAGGGCTTTGGGTGACGTGGCCCTCCCTAACACCTTGACTGAAATCTCACGGAGACCTCCAGCCACATCCACTAAGCTTTGACACTCTTGAATTCCCGACTGTCAGAAATTATTAAGTAAAAAATGTTTTATTGCTTTAAACTAAATTTTAGGGTACTTTGTTACATAGCAGTAGGTAACTAACACACCCCTCCACTCATGAATCAGAAGATTTATATAGGAAACTGTGCTTCAGTTTACTCGTCTGTACAGTGAGGATGAAGGATAAGACTAGAAACTTCATGTATATCATGTTAAGTATGATTTGCCTGGAGAAATACAGGCAGCATTATTCACTGTCCACCAGGAATCCTTCAGATTCATTTAGAAGAAAACAGAAGGTAGTTTGCTCAGCTTCACATCTCTCTGTAGTTCCTTAAAAATGGCTGTGATTTAATTACTTCTTGATTTCAGAAAGTAATAACATTTATCTGGAAAACAAGCACACCACCCAATATATAATACAGCATGTAAATCTCAGGCAATAGTGATCTTGGAGGGGCAGGTGGGGGAGACAAGACATGGTGTTCACACCAGACCTCACCTATAAAATATTAACTCATCTTTGTTCACAGATAAAATCACAGATAAAATTGTTCTCACCAATGTTTAATTCCACCAGTCTTCTGGAGCATCCATTACGTTTTGGTGGCCTTTCTTTATACATACTTTCCCTAAAGCCGAATGCTTTACTTACATGGCAAATAAAAGAAGGAAGAATACTTAAATGAGGATTTCGGTCATAATTCCTAATGAAAGCAAAATGAGACACAATTCTTCTCACATTAGGTGAATTGGGATAAAATATAAATGATAAAAGCAAGATACTGTTTGATAAAATTAATATAAGGTGATTCCTATTACCTTAAGTTGAACAAATCCTATTAAATTAAATGAAGCATACATGGAAATAATTCAAGAAGAAACACAACCTCTCCAAAACATGCTAATATGAATAGCGTATTTAAATTATGCTTTAATTTTTTCCCAAGTCAAATGTATTTATTACCATTTCTCATAAGTTCTCTAGAACTTAAAGTTCTTGCATCCACTTAAAGCTGTGTAATATTTTTAAGTTAAAACTTTTTCATATACTTTTTAATGTGAGTAAAACACTTAGATTATACTTTTGGAAGATAAAAGGGGGTTTTTGCTGTGCTTTTCCTCTGGATTCAGCCCTTCTTTTCTGGACTCTGGACTTCCTCTAAAAATAAATAGTTCTTCTGCATGAAAAAAAAAGTAATCTAAGAATTCTTCTGGCTAATGCAGCTGTATTCATATTCTTCATATTCCATTTTGTCTTCTGTTGGTGCCTGAGCTCAAGTTTGAAATACAAGCCATTGAAAAGGAGACCAGCAGAAATGAGATCAGAGAATAGCTTTGATTATAGGCATTTCTGTGAAAGATAAAGATGATTTATCTTGTGCTGATTATAGGTTTACTTTCCTCTCAGAGCAAGCTTTAAAATCATTTTCAACTTTATCAGTCGTGTGAAATTAAATCATGTTTGCATTTATTCTTCCTGATGAAAATTCACTGAAAATGGAAAAAATTTTTTAGACATATATGCTTTAATGGAAAAAGAATACAGTTTGGAGTTAGGTCTTCAATTAATATCTGCTCTTGCCATTTACTGAGTTACCCTTGATATGCTACTTGCTCAGTGAACCTCCATTTCCCCATCCATTAAATGGGGCTCATGAGAAGCAGTTCATTGTGTTCTGGGGATTAAAAATAACAAATCATGTTTGCAAATCTTACAGTGCAGAGTTTGACTAACAAGTGCTCAGTAAGTAAGTGCTGAGTAACCAGTTTCTATTATTAGTAATACTTTATTATTACTACTATTATCTTTTTAATGCTGCTATTTCTTTCATATCAGTTTCTCAAAAAAGCATATGATAGTGATCATTTACTTTGTAAAAATTTTTATGTAGATTGGCTTTTCTTTAATAAGCACTTTTCATGTACATGAGTGGATAAAGGAAAGTCAATGAATAAATTATCCTAGGGGTTAGGGCCCATGTCCAGACCCACTGTAACTTCAGTACACGTGTACTTTTCCTGTAGTCAGCATTTGTTGGCTAGCTCTGTGGTACCAAAGTACCACAAACTGGTGGCTTAACCTGGGTGTGTAAAATTAATTTTCTCCCAGTTCTGCAGGCTTGAAGTCTGAGATCAAGGTGTCAGGAGGGCTGGTTTCTCCTGAGGCCTCTCTCCTTGGCTTAGAGATGGCCATCTTCTCCTATGTCCTCACATGGGCATCCCTCTGTCCATTTCTGTGTCCTATTCTCCTCCTCCTAATGTTCTCCTAAGGACACCAGTCATATTGGGTTAGGAGCTATCCTAATGACCTCATTTTACCATAATTACTTCTTTAAAGACCCTACATCAAATGCAGTCACATTCTGACACATTGGAGGTTTGGGCTTCAATATGAATTTTGGGTGGGGGTCCGTGGGGAGTGGGGAGAAACAGTTCAGCCAAAACGATTTGTAAGGACTGAATGCATATGACACTTAGGAAAGTTCATGATGGTGGCCCAAAGAGATTTGAGCCATCAAAAAAGAAAGCTTGTTTCCATGTAGAATTCTGTTCATTGGCAAGGTTGAAGGTGGGAAATGGGGAAGTTTAAGGATATTGGGGGAAGCCTTTGCCAAGCTGGTTTTGGCTGTAGACGCTAATAAGGAAGCGCTGCTAAGCTATCTAGGGTAGGCTTGTCCAAGGAGCATAGCAAGCTTAGATATAACCTAGGGCATCAGTGGTAGCAGAATGATTACAATCATTTAAAATGAAATAGTAGATAAAGAAATGGTTTGATTATTCAGTAGCAAAAAATTGATCAGCATAATCTCCACATTAATGGACTAAACAATAAAAAGAATATGATTATTTCAAATGGTACAAAAGTATTTGAGAAAATCTAATATCTGTATATCATTTGAATAACACTCAGAAAACTAGCCATAGATTTATTAACCTGATAAGGCTCTTTTATTCAACATACCCAGGCTTTAACCAGAAAAACAGAAACTGCTTTACATCAGAGGAAATTTATTGGAGGGAATTTGTTACCCAGATAATGGGTGGAATGACAAACACGGGATAATGAAGAGACTAGCAAGCAAGGAACCACTTGTACCCCAACACTGGAGGGTCACAGAGAAGAGATGGCACTAGTACCTCAACACTTGGCGGGTCACAGGGGAGAGATGATATTACAAGAGCCCAGGGGCTGAGGTCACTGAGCAGAGCTGGAATCACAGTTAAACTATTGGGTAGGAGCCAAAGGAGAGAAACAATCTCTTGAGGTCATGAGGAAGGTGAAGAAGTACCCCGGTTCTTTCTTTATCCCCTATTCCAATCTCTTTCCAGTGCCTTAGCTAGACCCAGACTGACACAGGCACTGGAATATGCAGTCAGGGGATTCCTTAGTCTCTAATGCTTAGCAGGGGAACGGCAAGGAGAGGATTTGAGGGCAACGGAGTTCCTTCCTGGCAGAAGGTTATACCCCAAACCAAAGTAGCATATTTTGTGGAGAAGCAAGAGAGGCAGTTCCATTAAGATTAAGACATGATGTTGATGTTCAGTGTTACTGTGACTGATTAACATGGTTGGAGGTGATGCTAACGCTGTATGACAAGAAAACTACAAAAGAAATGTAAGACTTCAAACTGTCATAATGTAATAAATTTGATAAAATGCCCTAATTGGCAGATAATATGATTATCTTCATTAAAAAAACAATGGAATTAACAGAAAAGTAATAAAAGCTAATAAAAGTCCAAGTTTCTATGTATAAGCTAGATGTATTAAATAAACAGTATTTCTCTATACTACAAAAACTCATTAGAAAACTTTAATAGAAAATAAGATACTATTTACAAATGAACCAAGAATATAATGTATCTAAGAATTTAATTAACAAGTGATGAATAAATGTTTTACAGGAAAAAAATTAAAACATGATTAAATTAAAATGTATACTTTGTTCATGGGTGAGACAACAGCAGTATTTGTGTAAATTTTCACAAAGTTAATATATAAATTCAAATCAATAAGATTTCTGGCAGGATTTGTTACAGAACTTGATAGACTTATTCTAAAATGTATATATTATATGGCTAAGATACATATGTATAGGAAGAATAAAGAGGTGAAGCTCACCAGATCAACCTCAGTATCAACTACAAAACTGTGATGATAACATCCTCAAGGGCAGGTGCAAGAACATACAAATGGAACAGTGGACATAATGGAAGATTAGAAATGTATTTGTGGGAATTTAATATGTGTGATAAGTTAGCACCTCAACACATAGGAGAAGTGGTGGGTTTTTCAGGAGGTGGTACTGGGAATGCCAGCTCAAATAAAGCTTAACCACTTTATTACACTATGTACAAAGGAGAAATCCAGATGGATTAAAGATCTTAATACGAAAGACAAAATTATAAAGTCAATTGTTCATTCCTACCACTAGTTTGTGTCACAATTTGTTTAACTATTCAGTTCATGAAGGACATCTGGGTTGTTTCTAGTTTTTGGCTTTTGTGAATGAATAAAGATGCTATGAACATTTGTGTTCAGCATTTTGTGTGAACATAAGTTTTCATTTCTCTGGGATAAATGCCCACAAGTGAAATTACTGGGTTGCATAGTAATTATGTGTTTAGTTTTATAAGAAACTGTCAGACTGTTTTCCAGAGTGGTTGTACTGTTTTACATTCCCACCAAAGATATGTGAGTGATTCAGTTTCTCTGCATCCTGGCCAACATTTGGTGTTGTCACAATTCTTTATTTCAGCCATACTGATGAGTGTGTAGTAATATCTTATTGTGGTTTTAATTTGCATGCCCATGAATGCTAATGATGTTGAACGTCTTTTTATTTGCTTATTTGCCTTAAGATGTACTTTTGAGGTTGGGAAAATAGTTCATTTGAAGAATCTTGAAACAATAAATCCTGGAGTGAGAAAGAGTACAACAAACTTACTTGACTAGGAAACTGGAAGGATTTAGAGAGAAGCTTGAGGGGAATAACTTGCTGAAAAGAAAGCCAAAGAAAGACGATAGAGAAAAAAGAGATTAATGAAGTCAGACACTCTGACTTTTTCTTTAGCATTCTATATCCAAGGTCATCTTTTGACCTTTAATGACCCCCAAACACTGGCTGATATTGGCCTAGTCTATTACAAGTTCATTTTCCCACCTGTCCACCAACTTTATTTTAAGCCTTGTACCTCTTCTGTCCACATCCTCAATTCTCTTGAAAAATCAAAAAATGTATTAACACTGAGCCTGTATTCTGTGCTTAAAAACTTATTAGAATCTGGCAGCCACCTTTAGTCAGGCATCGTGCTCCACTTTGCCACAGTCTCCACCCCTCTCTATTACCCACAAGATATAGTTGAAATATAGAAAATCAAAACCAGTAGGATAACAGAAAAATGTCACAACTTTAAAAATATTTCCTGCTTTATTCTCTTTCTTTTCTTGCTTGACTCCTACACTTTTAGCATTTGGTTTGCTCACCCTGCAGAGTATATACCTTTAAACCACAGCCTCATTTGTGATCCCCACCTCATTGCTGAGTCAAGCCTTGTCAGATCAGATTGCAATTTGGGAATGCCTGGCCTAGTGGAGGATGGACCAAGTCCACTCTGCCAGACTCCAGAATGTTGCTGTACCAAGACCACCCTGTATGCCCAGGCCTTAGGGAGCTGAGCTACTATCAACAAAATTAGTCTTTCTTGGAGGCTGAAGCCTGGCCTGTCTGAACTCAGCTGAGCTTACCCCTTCCTTTCCCACTAGACATTCATGTTTTGGTTTTCAGGTTGATCCCTAGATGCTGATGTGATGCATCTTTTCCTTCCTCCCCTCCACCGTGATTTACACATGCTGAGTCTGCACATTTTACAATGCCTAAGCCATGGCTTTCGTTCATTTTCTATTTTTCTATGGCACCTTTCTCTCCCTTTTTTTTTTCTTGTTCTGTATTCACAGGTCAAGTGAATAACTTAAATGATAGAAGTGTGAGATAATATAAGCATGTAAACTATGGTACTGACTTTAGTTAATGATCTGATTTCATTTCAATTGGTATTAGTACTGTCTATTTTTATTTTGTTGTCCTTTCAGGTTGAGCCCATATATCATTCTTCCATGTATCACTAGCTCCTAGCACTGTGCAGAATGGAAACTAAATAAGTGGCTGAAGAAATGAATGAAACAACATGTTAATGTAACTAGAAATTATTTCAGGAATCTTGGTGTTGGCCTTTCCTATAATTTCTAAACCACTGATTCTCAATTTTGGCTCTCACATTAGAATCATCTGTAAGCTTAAAAGTAAAAAAACACCATGAAAATCAGATTACGTCACATTCCTCCTATCCCTTTCAATGGCTTCTTAGTGCACTTAAAGTATAAACTTCCTGTTACTTTATGATCCCCTGCATAGGCATACAGCTCTACCCCTCAGCATTTGTTACTCCCTTCTTTCTCCATCCTCATCACCATCACCACCTTCATCCTTTTCACAAACTTGGCTCTTTCCGTCCTTCAGGTCTCAGCTTAAACTTTACCTCTTCAGGGACCCTCCATTTAAATAGGCCAAGCAATGGTATTTTGTAATTCTTTTTTATGTTATTTCTGTATCAATAAGCTCATGCTGCATAACAAACAACCTCAAACAACCTCAAAATTGGCAGCTTAAAATCATTACCTTTTTTTTCTCTCCCTCTCTTTGCTGTTTGACTGGATGGTCTTTTTGGTTTAAACTGACTTGGGTAATCTTTATGGGCCCTCTGTGGTCAGCTGGAGCATGGACGGTCCAGGATGGCATCTCTCCATGTCTGATCACTGGTGGCTGTGGCATCTTGACTCTTTCCCCTGTGGTCTCTCCTGCTCCTGCAGGCTATCCCAGGCTCATCTATATGGTGGCCACAGTGCTTCAGATGCAGCAAGAAAGCAAGCCTCGGTGCACAAATGCTTTCAGGCCTCAGATGGTATCAGTGCATATCTCCACTGGTCAAAACAAATAGTAAAAGAAATAACTGAATAATGAATAAATGCAATTGATAGTTAATTTTCAAGAAAAATACAATTCAGCAAAACTGACCTCAGTAGAGGAAGATAGCCTAAACAGAATAATTACAATAGAATGGAGAAATTAATTAAAGAGCTCTCCCAAATAAAAATGGCCCATTTAACCTCTCAGGGAATATCCTTGAAACTGTTAAAATAATCCCAATTCTGCTCAAACTGGAGCATATAATAAATGCAGCATTTCCAAATTCTTTCTGTACAGGTAGTATAACATGTCTCTTCAAACTTGATGAAGATTGCAACAAAAAAGAAATTACAGACCAATTGCACTTATTAGTATTGATGTAAAAATCCTAAATAAATTATAAGCCAATAGAATGTAACAGTACACTAAAATTAAGAAACTATGACCAAATAAGTTTTATTCCAGAAATGCAAGATATGTCAATATTAGGCAATCAATTTGTATAATACATCATATTCATAGAGTTTGACAGAAAAATATGATTGTAACCATAGACACAGAAAATACATTTGACAAAATTCAGCACCTATACATGTGAAAAAGAATTAATGAAGTAGGAGTTAATGGATACTTCTTTAACTTATAATATGCTTCTTTTGTGTGTGTGTGTGTGTGTGTGTGTGTGTGTGTGTGTGTGTGTGTAGTTCATCCCTAAAGCCTTCATCTTACTTAATAGAGAAACAGTAGAAGCCTTCTTACTAAAGTGAGGAACAAAGTCTTATATTTAACATTATGTTAGGGAAATTACTCCATGCAATTAGATAAAAATAGAGCAATTAGAGGCATAAGAATTGGAAAGGAAAAGGTAAAACTATCTGTACTTTTAGATGATGTGATTATATATTTGGAAAACCTCAGGGTAAAAGGTAAGTTACTTTAAGTAATGATAATTTAGTAAAAAACTTGCAAAGTAGCAGGTTACCAAAGGCTTCATGTACTGTTATCTTCAAATGCAAACCAGTCAGAAAATACAATGGAGTAAAAGACTCTGTTTATGACAGCAAAACAGGAAAAAAAATACCATGGCATTAACTTAATAAGTAATTTCACAGTTCTCTATGAGGAAAACTATGCAACACGCTAAAAAACACAAAATTCAAATTGAATAAATGGAAGAGGGTGCCATATTCATGAAGAGAAAGATTCAACATCATGAAGATGTCAGTTATTCCTAAAAATGATTTATATATTTAGTATACTCTGTATAAAAATGCCATCAAATATTTTTTCAGGGATCCTTCTTTGGTAAGAAAAGAAACAAGAATCCTGGCAACCCTGTACAGGAAGAATGGTTGGGGCTGTTTCATGCTAAATATTTAAAGATAATATGAAGTCTCCATAATGTAAGTTTGGTTTTGGTTTATATTGACTTGAGTAATGGAACAAAATGGAAAATTTAGTAACAGATTCAAGTGCATAATGACATTTAGAAATACAACAAAGGCAGTGTCTTAAATAAATGGGTAATGGAATTTTAATAAGTAGCACTGCAATTACTGAAAAGCTACACTATAAAAAGATCTACTCCTCATATTGAACTCCAGATAAATTGCAAATATATCAGAGATTTACATATAACAACATGACATCAAGCAAGTATTAGACAAAAATATAGGTGAATTTCTCTGTACTTTGTAGAAAGGAAAACTTTCTTAAGCATGACCCAGAACTCAGAAGTAGTGAGGGGAAATTTTGATAAATTTGATTACATTAAAATTCATTATTGTGTGCCAATCACCCAGTTGTCAAAACAAAACAAAACAACAATAAAAAAAATAAGCAGAGTAAAAAAGAAAAATAACACACCTGGAAAGATATTTGCAACATATTCACAAAATATAAATATCCTTACTATTTAAAAGCTTCAAACTACAGAGAAAGGTCAACAACTGTAATGAAGAAATAAGCTACAAATATGAACACTCCATTTAGAGGAAACAAGATTCAAAGGGCTCTCAGCCATGTGAAAAGCATTACACATAATGGGAAAAATGCAAATTAAAACTGCTCTGGGGTATGTTTTCTCACTTATCACATTGTTAAACTCCAAAAGATTAAAATAATCTGTTGGTAGATTGTGTAGAAGCAGGCAATCTCATATTTTACTGATAGGATTGCAAAATTGTGCAGTTTCTATGGAAAAGCGCTTGTCGGTATCTCGCAAAATGATGTAAGCATGTCTTTTCACCTGCTAAGGGTCTGAGTAAATAAATAGTAACATGTTCACATGGTAGATTACCATGAATCTTTTAAACAGAATAAGGAATATCTCTCTATATTACTTTGGATCGATCCCTGAAATATATTTTTTTATGAGAAACAGCAAGGTAGATAAATTTAATGTACAATATGTTACCATCTATCTAAGAAGGGAATATATACTCACACACATATATATGTTTATTTTAGATTCTTATATACATATTCTTATATTAAAAATGTAGGAATAAGTAACAAATTGACATTTAAAAAGTTATGCAAAGTGGGAGGGAGAAAATGGAGAAAAGGTGATAGGGATAGAAGTTTGACTTCTTTGAATATGCCCTATTTGGTGGATTTGATTTTACAGTTTTAAAACAATGTAAATTTATTGCATACTTAGAAATGAAAATTAAGCTTTAAAAAGCAATCCTTAAAATTAAGAAGTGAAATGAAACAAGTGAAATGAAATGTAGCTGTATATCCAGTTGACAGCATAACTGCTCAGAGTTAATTATTCCAAGTGACTCTGCAACACAGTAAGTTAGCTGTACATCCTCAGTGGAATATATTCAGAGGTCAAAAAACTGCTCTTTCCTCACATCTGAAATTTTTGGTGGTAGTTTTGGCTTATTATTCTGAGACTGTGTGTTCAGTGTGTGATGGAATATATGAGCTAATAAGCTGTTTGACACTAAGAACTGGGATTTTCAGAGTGTGAAGAGATGTATGATGGATGCGATTCTGTAAAAATTCTTGTATAGCTGATTTTGGATTTAAAATGTTAGTACAAATGTATAATATATTCTATCTTAAAGTACATGTTGTCTAGTTTTTTCCATTAAAAATTTTAGAGAAAGAACATCCAAGTCTGCTGCAATGAGAACCCCTAGGATGCAATTTGATCTAAAGAAACTAAGGCTTCAATGGTAGAGCCCAGCTCTGGGGCAGGAAGTGAACATGTCTCTTGAACATCTTGTCATACCAAAAACAAGGAAGGCACCCAACATCTCTAGACTCACAGCACAAAGATTCGGCACCCAACTTGGAAAGATTGTCACAGGCCAAAAGACAGGACAATCTGAACATCAGTAAGCACAATAATTTATTTATTGAAGCACATCAACTGTGTTTAACTCGGTGAAATAGTATTTCTCCTTAAGTTGAATCTGAATGTGACTAAACCTAATCTAACTACTAATATTAATTTGTGACAGTTAAGTGGGTCAAAGGAATATGTTCATCACCCCACTTGTGACATAATCAGCAAAATTCCAATGATGGGAACTCTCTAGCGCTTATGGTTTATAATAACAGAACTGCAAGGAGGAAAAAAAAAGTTGAAGGAGAACCAAGGGAGCCAAGGAGCATTTATTTTAAAGAAAACAGTCATGAGACATACATACCGATTATAATTGGTGTACACACCTTGTTAGAATAATAGTACAAACAAACAACTGATAAAAATAAGGAAACCCAAAGAAATTAGAACTGACTAGGTTTTGATAATATTAAGGGACTACTGTTGTCCACTATTGCCTACATTTTACTGAAGAATTCTTGTCATTTAGGAGCATATACAAAAACAGCTATATATACATCTATACATTATATATATATGTGATATGTACTGCCTGGGATTTGCTTTTTAAAATAATTTGGGGTAGTTTGAGACGACTGTGATAAAGAAATAAGACTGATCATGAGATAATAATGTTGCAGCTGGTTTGTGGATACGTTTGGACTCGCATTGCTTATTTTGACTTACGTTTGCAGATGTTCATAGTAAAGGAAGGACTCTTAATAAACAGGATTGAAAGGAAAGACGGTATCTGTGAAAATGCCTTGCGTTTCTCAAGGCAGTGTGCCACTCTCCTCAGTTCACAAAATCTCAACAAGTTCATGACCTTGATTAGTTTTCTGATGGGCAAGATTTTCTGCTCAAGCCCTTGGCTGGTATTCTTTTTACACAGAATTTCTTTGGCAGTGACTTCCCCTAGAATGCTGGTATATTTCATTACCACTGAGGAGGGTCACAGTAGACTTTTTAACCTGATTTCTTTCATCTTCTTCATATGAGCATGTCTTAGCAAGATTTTTAAATTATTTGAATACAATGGAAAATGTTTAACTTTCCATCTGTAACATTCCTTTAAATTCGCCAAAAGCAAAAACATTAACAATAGAAATACTAAAATTCTGCACTTCTTATATTTATCAGGCACAGTCAGGATAGGCTGGCTTAAATGGCAATAACGGACAGCCTAAAAAACTCAGTGGCTTAAAAAAGGTTTGCGTTTTGCACTGGCTTCGTGTTCCTTCGGGACCAGCTCGGGGCTGTGCTCATTGGTCGCTAAAGAGCCAGGCTGATGAAACTCCTTCTGAGCATGCGCTCCCACAACCCAGACACAAGGGGTGAAGAAATTGTGCTGGACAGTGAGCTGGTTCTTAAAGCTCTATGTGGAAGTGAGACTTGCCACTTCTCACGTTTTTTTGGCAAAGCAAATCATGTGGCCACATCTCAGTACAATGAGATGAAATGACATGTTTCCTGCAGAAAAGGCACCTGACGACACCACGTACAAATGTCCTTAAAAGGCCGAAAATCACAGTGACTGCCCCTTCTTGGGTAGAGGCAAGAGAGTGGTTATAAAACAAACCTACTTAATGATGTTTCTTCTATATTGCTTTTATAACATTATAATTCTTCGACTTTAAGTCAAACATATTATTTTCTACTTGACGCTCACTTCCTTTTGTGTAGTGCCTTGAAAATTTTAACTCACATGACAGCTAGTCTTTGTAAGGAAAATGTAGCTTACTTGGTTTATGGTGATCTTGTTTCCTTTCTGAGTCCTTACCAATGGTCAGCAGAAAAAAATAACTAACATTTCAGTCCATAAATAAAAGCCATGAGACACCAATCTGACAGCCGCCTCTGTTAGTGTTCCTTGTCTGATTTTTCAGTCTTCCATTCCTCTCTTGGCTCCTTTTCCAAATGTCATCTCAGATTTAATGAGCATTGGGCAGAGAGGAGCTGCTGGGAGGCCCTGGGTCCAGGTGTCCTCTGGCTTCTCAGGTATGTGAATGGGGTGGTGCATCCTGGGGGTGTCTGGTACCCAAGCCTGTGGCTGGTGAATACATGGCTATGTCCGAGGTGTACCCCCAGCTTTCCTGTCCCAGCACTATAAATGCTTCCATAGCTGGTTGTGATTCCCATTTGGCCACAGGCTAGGTGGCCCTCTTGCATTCCTCACCACAGCACATTGTCTCTCTACAGCTACCTTTGGCAAGCTCACCAGCCAGACCCTCAGTTGCAACAGTTTTCTGTCTGTCCACTAAGGAAGCCAACGACTGTTTGGCAGAGTAAAACCTCCAGTTTTCTCTGTCAGACAAAGTTGCATACAGAAGGGCTCCTACAGAAACCCAAGGGGAAATGGGAGGAGGGGTCTGCTGTCGCTGGTGTTTCTGTCCCTTAACTTTGCCCTCACTCCCTCTCTGCATCCAGGGCAGTGGGGCAGATGTATCTCTGACTCATACCTCTCCTTTGCTCTTCTTCTTGCCATCCCTTGGTTCCAGAAAGGAGCAGGCATTTCTTTTGTTTCTCCTTGATCATGTCTTCCTTAACCTTAGAGTATCAAGGGAAGGGCCACTACCTCTTGGGCAGAAGGGAAATCTGACTGTAGGAAAACACACAGAGAGCATGGGTCTGCCAGCTTTGTGGGAGATATGCTAAGGGGGGAGAAAATGACTGGCAAAGTCTTTCTCCTCAACAACGCCTGATCCCGCAAGTCTCTTGTCCTGTTGTAAAATTTTGTGAGTGTCGAATGTTGAATATTGCCTCATTCTTTCTCCTTACCTCCTTCTGCAATAAATACTAATCTCCTCTTAGATGTATAGATGCTCTGGGCTAGCCAGTGTACAATGTCATGGAAGGCAAGAAAGCTCATAAATGACTTTCAAAATATTACATTTATACTTATTTTCCTTGTTTAATACACATTTCATAAAATAAAAATTAGTATCAGCAAATATATTTATACATAGCATGACCTCTAAGGAGGTAATATATACATATATGTATATTATATATGTAAATATAACATATTTATTATATGCATATAATATATATTTAAGTTATAACTCAGGTAACTCAACCAAGGCATCATAATTAGTATTTATGACAAGATCAATGCATGCAAATTTGTATTCTTTATCCACTATTCAAAAGTAAAAGGTATTCATTTTCCCAAACACAGGTCTAAGCAGTAAGAATGAATGAACAAATATGACTTGATTATGTTGGTGCCCAATCATGGGATAGGTATAGGTTTGCTCAAAAGCAAGAATTTGAAAATGACTGAAGCAAAGTGTTAGATGACAAGCAGGGAATGGAATGGACAAAACATGAGGTGCGACTTGATGTATTTGATGTTAGCACAACAGCCAATGTTAGAGAGAGAACCTGAGCAAGAGCCAGTAGATTCACTTCAAACCAGAGATGAAAACTTAATTCATATCAAAACAAAGTCTCGGCTCCCCACTCCCCTTCCAGAAAGATCTGTGCATGATTTCTTGTAATACAGTTTTTCTAAAGCCCTCTGAAAGCTCTGTGGCATCACAATGGAACCTTATGGATGGAAAAGGATTATTTCTCTGTCAAGTGGGAAATATCCCACCAGTCTCAGTGCAATTTGCTTTGATGGTAGCTCAGTTACATTCTTTCTAGAGCATCTTCTCTTTTATTACTCTGAATGCAGTCATTATCACTCTGTTAGCTCACTCACTGGTAATGTGCCTAATTCTGGATTCTTGTTGAGTGAGTTTTTTTGTGTGCTCAAGCTGAAAAAATTGTAGAAGTGCTGGTTGCATGATTCACATACACACACACACACACACACACATACACATACACCTTGTTTCATAAGGTAGAGCTGCTTTTGTACAAATGCAAGAACTATAAGTAACCCAACAGTAAATGAGATTTGACTCTAATGTATTCCTACACTTTTAAGCAGGTTGTGTTCCAACCTACTGTTAGAATTTTTAAAGAAAGCGTAGTGCTCCAGAAAGAAAGTTATAGATACTGGGTAGATTCCTAGACAGGCAAACAAACGTTCATTTATAGAATGCTAGACCTTTAAAACTGGTGTAGACCTCTCCTCATTTATTAAACAGAAAGAATGAGTCCTGTACAATGTAAAAAGATGACCAAACCCAACGAATTAGTGGTCCAGGTGGGGCTGGAGTCTGGGGTCCTGACCTCTCACATACAGGCTTTTACTGTGGCCACTGTTTCTCAGCATGTTCATAACTCAGGCAATAGTTTAAGACTATTTTAAAATCCCAACAAAAGTGGGCTTTTATCCTGAGCCTGAATTTCTCAAGATAGACTAGGCTCTACTGAGACCTCAGATTAACCCTGAAATTTCTGCAGCTGAGCACAGCGAGGATTTATTTCTTGCTAGTGCCGCATGTCAACTGAGGGCTGGCAGAGGCTCTGCTCTTGGTGGTCATTTGAGAAGCCAGGTGAGTAGAGACTCCGTAGTTGCGTTGTCAGTCATGGGATCCTTTTAGGTTACTATGGCATTAGCCATTATATAGTGAAGAACAGTAGAAGATATTTGGGATAAAATGAATAATAATCACACTTAAAAAAATTCTTGTTGAATACTAGTGCTTGAATAAAAATAGATTATTTTGAGGAGGAGGGGTTCATATATTCTGACTGAAGGAGCCTCTGAAGGGGATGTCCTAGACTTTCAAGGAAGGATTTGGGAGGCCGGGCCCTGGTTCTTTGCCTGGGTGAGGAGTTATGTATGGTCACATGATCCTAAGAGTAGCAGGCATCATTAGGATTGTTTTGACTCACAGGAGAAGGGAGACATTTAGTGGACATGTCCACATATAGTGTATTTTTTGGTTGTACAGCCCCATTTGGCAGATAAGATAGCTGTGTTATCATTTCAACTTTATGGATCATGGGGTGTGGAAAACTCAAAGGAATTTGAGCTAAAAATATTAATTGCAGTTGTTAGGCTGTGAAAATTGAGCTCTGGATGAGACAACATATTGTTTCAGCTAGAGGGCAAATGTCATGTGTGATGAGTGATCCTAACAATGGAATCTTCCATCTTTGAATATAGGTAAAATCCAGTATTCCTCAATCTCACATCTGGGGCTTTTAGTCTGGCTGAGCTGAGACAAAGATACTCTCCATATAAACATCCATCTCTGCCTCTGAGTCACCTTCTCCCCACCCAGCCCAACAGCTGCACGTGGGAACTTCTATACCTGGTGGAGAGGGTAGACTTGTAGCTGAGAGTGGGAGAATTTGGAGGGGCTCTCCTGCAGATTTTGTTTGTGGTGCCATGATATATCTAGTTGTTTGTGGATGTTTGGAACTAATATTCATGAGACACATGGCTTTATTCTGGGCACGAAGTAAAGGCTCGGAGTTAGCTGTTTAGGAGGCACTTTATGAGTCTCAAAAGTGGTGTCACAGGCTCAGGAAAGGATATTCCCCTAGCTGTGCACAGGGCACTGTGCAGTCTGCCATGCAGAAGCTGGTATATCTGGGGGACATTTGGAGACTGCCTTTTTGGCATAGACGGTAGCATTTTCATCATGTGTAGTGATGGTGACAAAGCTTTTCAAAGTGGCTTTATGCAGATGAGGATAAGCTGGGAAGAAGAAAGAGAAGACACAAGTTTCCTGGTTGGATTGGGGCCCATGGGAGGCACCTGTCCAGGCTCTTGAGGAGATAACTGGAGACTATTTCAGTCAGGGGAGGGTGGTCATGAGGTTTGGTTATTGTGTATGCAGAAGCTACGAAGCAGTAGACATTAGAATTACATACTCTTAAGAGCATGTAGCCTCTTCTGAAAAAAAAAATAAGCCAAATCAAACCCATTTTAATCCTTAAATCACTATCCATCTAAAGAAGTGAATGTTCTCTTTAACATAAAACTATTTCCTGTGTTATAGAATGAAATGCTTGGGATAGTTTAGACAAGCCTTCTTTTTCACAAAAATATAGGGAACTACTTCAGAGCAATTTCTGAAATAATTCTGCAGAAGATTGTGCTTGCAGGGTTGGTAGGCTCATGTGAACCAATGTACATCTTTAGAGAACCCAGAAGGTTGTTAAATTTTTTAATTCCACATATTCTGATTCCAGTTCCTTCTTCAGTGCTTGATAGTTCAAACAGGATGACAGCCTTTCTTTTGTACTTTGTCTGGGCCATTAAATGTGGCTATGGTATTGCACAGAGTTTCATAGCATGCAAGTGGAATATTTGGTCAAATTTATGTGTCCTCTTCTCTTGGTTATGGATGAACGTCTGGCACATTCTCTCATGACCACAGGCCTTTGGAAATACTGCTCTTCTTCAGCTGGAAAACAGATAACAAGGAGGCTGCATTTCCATATTACACAAACTGTTACTTCCTTATTTTACATGCAGTAGTCAAATATTTTGTAGTGAACATCTACAATATAAGCCTTATAAATTATCACACAAGGCTAGTATCCCATAACTCAATAAGAAATGTTAATTTCTTATTCAGAAAGAATGACTTAAAAGAGTTTTGCTACCAGAAATGACAGAATTTTTCCAAATGGACTTGCCAGTTTTCTCCCAAATGACTTCACAATATTTTAGCTGCCTAACACATGGTCTCATATGGACCGTAATATCTTTAAATAAACCATCTACTTTCTAGTGATGGAGATCTTCAAACTTGCATACACCCAGCCAAGAGATTGCAGAGCTAGATCAGCTAACTGATGTGACTGAAAACCCAAACCAAGTGACATTGTGGAAAGGATGATAAGGAACTGTGAGTCCGTGTGTTACAGCATATCTCTTCAGTTTTGGAAAATTTCTCTACTTCCTCAATTTATTTCTTTGTTTTTTAGATGATGAAAGCAATACATGTTTTTTGGTGAAATTCTGGGAAAGTGAGAAAAGTTTAAAAGGAAATTAAATCGGCAGCAGTGTTACCAGCATATTGGTGCATTTCCTATAAGTTATTTCTCTCTGCTGACGTATACAGGTGTTTTTCTCTCTCCTTTTCTTCATACCTTTGTTACTCAGAATTGAGATTATACTATATAGGTTTGGATCATACTTCTCCCCCTTCCCCTGAGAAGCAGTATTCATGTATAAAAAAGAGAAAACAGAACTTTGTTTCAGAGGACCTGATTGTTCGTTCTCCCTTTCTGTCACTGTAGATAGCAGTGAAATTAGCCAAGATCTCTGTGCTCCTGAGAATTATAAGCCTAGGGCATAGTATGGTGCCTGGCATGAAAAAACTTGTGCTTTAAAATTCAGGATTACCTCTCCCTGAACATATGATTCACCAGAAAATTCCGTTTTTCATTTAATTTTGTTAATACTTCTCAAAAGTAGGGGACATGATTATATCACTTATAGCTGTGGAGACTCAGAGGTAGAATTTTAAATATTGGTCTCCCCAGGGACACAGCAAGGAGTCAAGCTATGTTTAGGGGATCCCAGTCCCTTTTCTTTCCATGATAACACTTAGCTCTCTTTCCCTACTGCTCCTCTGACTGTTCCTTATGGAATGCACACTATATACCACCAGTGTGTCAGGCATTTTGCATGTAGTATTTGATTTCATCTTCAGCATACACTATGAGATAAACATTGTCTCTGTGTTAGAGAGCAGAAAACAGAGCCTTAGAGAGATTAAATCATGAACTCAGGATCCCTTGATTACGACCGTCCTGAGTGGCTTGGTCTCTTGTGTTATGCTTTTCCCACTGGACTCATCTTATCCAGTGACTGATCTGAAGTATGGATGTGCTGCCTACCATGTGAAGGTAACACTGCCTGCTCCATGTACCTAATGTGATGGTTCATCTAATTAGTGCCTAGTGGAGTTTAGGAGTATGGTATGGTCCCAGTAATTGTTTACTGAATGAATGAATGGAGAGTATTGTGAATTTGCTTTGTGCACCAGAAAGGAGGCCCAGGAGTGCTTTCACTATATACTCTAAGACGAAAGGGGGAGGGAAATGAAGTGTAGGACTACATTAGCCTAACCTTTACCCTTGGACTGGGGGTGGGGAGCACCAAAGGAGCAAGTTGTGCTTGTTAAGATAATTTTCTGGTGTATAGGAGTTAACATTGTATTGAAGAGTTGTTAAGGAAAAAAGAGAGAAAGAGAGAATCCAATAAACATGACCATGTCATCAGAAAAAGCAAAATCCATTAAGAGAAAATGGTCTGATTTTGAAAGTCAATAAAGAGAAAATGGATCAATCTTTTAACCGTAGATGCAGTCTAATGTATTTATTTACATTTTATTTACTCCCTTCTTATTTTCCCATTACATTATTCTAGAATGTCAAAACACAGATCTAGATTTCCTTACTTTGCCCAGATCCACTCCCCCCAAACAAGACACTTCCCCAGTCTAATGTCTGTCTCCCCTCTCCTCACCTTGTCTTGTCAGTGTTACTCAGTTTTGTTTAATATTTTGCACCTTTCTTGCCTTACCCCCAAAGACTTCCACAAAGTTCAATTCAGATCTTTCTTTTGATCATTTCTCTGTGAATTGTGTGCAAGTATAACATAACTTTTAGAGTGCAATTTCATTTAATTTAACTGTTGCTTTTTGGTTTAAAAAGTAGCTATTTAAGGTTCTGTGGGTGATCTCTGAGCCACACCCACTTTCATCATACCTTCTATTCAGCTGGCAGCATAGATGATAAATCACAATGTTGCCCTGTGGCGACCTTGAGACAGGGACTAAGAAAACATTAGAACTGGCTTTTTATACACCCTTACTGTGATACCCCTGAATTGAAGATGAGAAGAGGTAGACACTTCAGATATGATGACAGCTGCAGAGCTGCGAATGGCCACAAAAATCAGACTTGAAGCAAATATGGCCTAACTGCTAGATCTAGAACATCCCCAGAAGACTGTTCAGGATGAAGCCTAGCCACTGGTTTATTTATGTTTCACATTTGTGTATTTGGGGACTCGTAATCTTTTTCACAAACTTTACCCCTTCCTTTGCTGTAGGAATAAAGAATATTACGTCTAGATAACCAAGAGCAGACTTTTTTCTTTTGATATCCCTATAGAATGAAAATATAAATTCTATTAGAACCCTGTAAAGTGGTTGAATTTTCTTTTTTGGCTTTATCTTTAACCTACTAGGGCAATATTAGGCTTTTATATATTTTATTGAAAATATTTTTTGTTGATGTTTTATTTTACAAAGTTGTAAGTTGACTACTAGCTTAATATTATATAGTTCTGCATCCTAAATATCTTAAATCTTTAATGTCAGTCACAAAAAATTTCACACGCAAGAATTCTTTCCCTGCTAAAGGTAAAAAAATACCAGACCCATCTTATCTGTAGACAAACAAACATAGTTTTTAACTTATTGACATTTTTGAACTCTTATATGTGTGGCTACGTATACAATGTAGAAAATGAATTTGCTTTCCCCAATTTTTATCTTATAAAATCAAAGGACAATTATTGCCATTGTTGCTTATTTTCCTGATAGGTCTTATAATTCTGGAGAAAATCTTTAAAGTTAATGACTTCTTTTCATTATTTTTTCTAATGCATTTCTTCCTTATTAAGTTTTATGAAACTGAGTAAAAGGAAACATTATTTAAAATGGAGTTGGGAGGCCAGAAGGGAGCGCTCTCATGTCCTCCCATCATCTCCTCCCATCATGTCCTCATCAACTGCGGATCTTAACAGACCCAAACCTATACTTTACAATCCCAGGAGGAAGAAGAAAGATGTTCTCCTTGCTTGGCAACAGCCCAGCCAACGACAAACCACTCCACAGTGAACTCTTAGTTTACTTCAGTGAACTTTTTGTTTATAACAGTCCCCTCAATTATCCCTTTTCCTCTACCCAATTTATTCCTCTCCTTTGTTCTCCTAACTTGCCTATGGTCTTGCCATAAGCTGCATGTCCCAAATTGCAATCCTCTGCTATTTCCAAATAAACACATTTTTGCTGGTAAAATAACTGAGTTTTATTTTTGAATGCTTCAGTTTCCAGAAATTAACTAAGTTTCCAGAACTTTCCCTATTATTAAATATCTGCCCAGATGGTCACTACTATAGAGGGATCATTCATCAGGAAAAATAACTTGTCTACTATCTAATTCAGGATCCCTCTGGGGCAGCCCAGACAGAAATGGGTTGAACCACCCGTGGCAACTGCTGGTTATCATTGATGTGGTTGAAGTCATGAAGGAATGGTCACTCATTAGCAGAGAAAGCTTTCTTTAGTGTCATGATCCTCTCACAGTTTAAAAATTTTCATTGTTTCATAATGAAGATCCTATTCACTTTCTTGCCCTTTACAGCCATTTTCAATTTTACATTTAAGAAAAAATATTCTAGTTGTTAGAGACATTCTGAGTGCTACTAATGTTGCATCATATGTGATTGCAGTGGTAGAGGCAGCTTGTTCATTTCTCTTTTTCTGAATTCTCAGGTACAAACAAGTCCTATCACTTATTCCTTAAATGCCTGGGAATCCTTAAATGTTCTGAAAATGTAGTTCAAGGAAAAGAGCTGCTTAGGATGAGTTTTAATTTTGATGCTATTCCTGAACGTGTGAATCTGAGCAATCCTTGAATCTATGTAAGTCTTTGTGTCTATAAAATGGGACAATATCTGTTTCATGTGATTTTCAAGTACCTAGAAGTACTTCCATGTAAATATTCAACATCTATGAATTCCCTTCCTTCTCAACATCCTTCTGTGAAGCTGTAGTAGAAGCCCCATCCTCACTCCAGTGATCTAACAGTGGTGTTTGACAGATTGTATTCTTCCTATTGCATTCATCATAGGGCTGGAAGGCTCCTTTATGAATCAAGCAGGAGGCCATGGCATCACATAATTCCCTCAAGTATGTTAACTCTGCAGACATCTGCTCCGTATAACATCCCACTGCCCTCACTAGCTGCTTGACCTTTGATGAGCCACTGCATCTTTCTGTGCTTCATCTGGAAATGAGTTTGTTAACAGAAGCTACCTTGTGGGTTGTTGAGGGAATTAAATGAGTTAAGATATGTAAAATGAAATAGTGCCTTGCATACTGTCAGTTCAATAAATGTCATCAATCCAATTAGTTTAAGTGTTTAAAACTCCTAATCATTGCAGGAATAACATGGGCAACTTTCATCGTGCATATGTACTTTTTAGATTATTCAAATATTTGCAGTCAAATTATCTAATTTAAGCCTCATCCAGACTGTGAAATAGTCTTTACCACCCCGCTTTTACAGATACGGACACTGAAGATCAGAAAGTTTGAGAACTGTAGTGACACTGACTAATAAAAAACAAATGACGGAAATGCAGTTTGGTACAAAGTTTTCTGATTCCAAATTCCACATACTCTTCTCTGTGCCACAGATGTTACAAAAATTTGATTGACTTATAATACAGCAGACTGTATATCAAAATCTCAAAACTCATTACTAAAAAGAGCATTTAAAAAAAAGGCAGATTAGAGGGGGGCGGAAGATGGCGGCGTGAGTAGAGCAGCGGAAATCTCCTCCCAAAACAACATGTATCTATGAAAATATAACAAAGACAACCCTTCCTAGAATAAAGACCAGAGGACACAGGACAATATCCAGACCACATCCACACCTGAGAGAACCCAGCGCCTCGCGAAGGGGGTAAGATACAAGCCCCGGCCCCGCGGGAGCCGAGCGCCCCTCCCCCCAGCTCCCGGCGGGAGAAGAGCAGGCAGAGCGGGAGGGAGACGGAGCCCAGGGCTGCCGAACACCCAGCCCCAGCCATCCGGGCCAGAGTGCAGGGCCCTCGATACTGGGAAAACAGGGCAGCAAGAACAGTGAGCAGGCACTGGAGGCTGGGCGACAGAGGACATAAGAAAAGCGCGCGACCATTTTTTTTTTTGCTTTTTTGCTGCTTTGTTTTGGCGAGCGCTGTTTGGAAGTCTTAAAGGGACAGGGACCCCAATATTAGGGAAACAGGGCAGAAAGACCGGTGAGCAGAGGCCTGAGGCTGGCACCGGAGAATAAAGAAAAACGAACGACCACCTTTTTTTTTTTAATTAAAAATTTTTTTTTTTTTTTAATTAAAAAAATTTTTTTTCTTGTTTTTTTTTGTGGTCGTTGTTTTGTTTTGGCGGGTGCTTTTTGGAAGTCTTAAAGGGGCAGGGCGGGCCACTTAATCCAGAGGTAGGGAATCCGGGACCTCTGGGCACCCTAACCCCTGGGCTGCAGGGAGCAGGGAGGCCCCTTACGGAGATAAATAGCCTCCCAGCAGCTCCTGCTCCAACGCGACTCCACCATTTTGGAGTAGCTGCCCGAGCCAGGCCACGCCCACAGCAACAGCGGAGATTAACTCCATAGCAGCCGGGCAGGAAGCAGAAACCCTGTCTGCGCGCAGCTGCGCAGCAGAAGCCACTAGAGGCCGCTGTTCTCCCAGGAGAGGAGGGCCACAAACCAACAAGAAAGGAAGTCCTTTCAGCCGTCACTCGTCCCAGTTCTGCAGACTATTCCTATCACCATGAAAAGGCAAAGCTACAGGCAGACAAAGATCACAGAGACAACACCAGAGAAGGAGACAGACCTAACCAGTCTTCCTGACAAAGAATTCAAAATAAGAATCATAAACATGCTGACAGAGATGCAGAGAAATACGCAAGAAAAATGGGATGAAGTCCAGAAAGAGATCACAGATGCCAGAAAGGAGATCGCAGAAATGAAACAAACTCTGGAAGGGTTTATAAGCAGAATGGATAGAATGCAAGAGGCCATTGATGGAATTGAAATCAGAGAACAGGAACGCATGGAAGCTGACATAGAGAGAGACAAAAGGATCTCCAGGAATGAAACAATATTAAGAGAACTGTGTGACCAATCTAAAAGGAGCAATATCCGTATTATAGGGGTCCCAGAAGAAGAAGAGAGAGGCAAAGAGATGGAAAGTATCTTAGAAGAAATAATTGCTGAAAACTTCCCCACACTGGGGGAGGAAGTAATCAAACAGACCACGGAAATACACAGAACCCCCAACAGAAAGGATCCAAGAAGGGCAACACCAAGACACATAATAATTAAAATGGCAAAGATCAAGGACAAGGAAAGAGTGTTAAAGGCAGCTAGAGAGAAAAAGGTCACCTATAAAGGGAAACCCATCAGGCTAACGTCAGATTTCTCAACAGAAACCCTACAGGCCAGAAGAGAATGGCATGATATATTTAATGCAATGAAACAGAAGGGCCTTGAACCAAGGATACTGTATCCAGCACGACTATCATTCAAATATGACGGTGGGATTAAACAATTCCCAGACAAACAAAAGCTGAGGGAATTTGCTTTCCACAAACCACCTCTACAGAACATCTTACAGGGACTGCTCTAGATGGGAGCACTCCTAGAAAGAGCACAGCACAAAACACCCAACATATGAAGAATCGAGGAGGAGGAACAAGAAGGGAGAGAAGAAAAGAATCTCCAGACAGTGTATATAACAGCTCAATAAGCGAGCTAAGTTAGGCAGTAAGGTACTAAAGAGGCTAACCTTGAACCTTTGGTAACCACGAATTTAAAGCCTGCAATGGCAATAAGTACATATCTTTCAATAGTCACCCTAAATGTTAATGGGTTGAATGCACCAATCAAAAGACACAGAGTAACAGAATGGATAAAAAAGCAAGACCCATCTATATGCTGCTTACAAAAAACTCACCTCAAACCCAAAGACATGTACAGACTAAAAGTCAAGGGATGGAAAAACATATTTCAAGCAAACAACAGTGAGAAGAAAGCAGGGGTTGCAGTACTAATATCAGACAAAATAGACTTCAAAACAAAGAAAGTAACAAGAGATAAAGAAGGACACTACATAATGATAAAGGGCTCAGTCAAACAAGAGGATATAACCATTCTAAATATATATGCACCCAACACAGGAGCACCAGCATATGTGAAACAAATACTAACAGAACTAAAGGGGGATATAGACTGCAATGCATTCATTCTAGGAGACTTCAACACACCACTCACCCCAAAGGATAGATCCACTGGGCAGAAAATAAGTAAGGACACGGAAGCACTGAACAACACAGTAGAGCAGATGGACCTAATAGACATCTATAGAACTCTACATCCAAAAGCAGCGGGATATACATTCTTCTCAAGTGCACATGGAACATTCTCCAGAATAGACCACATACTAGGCCACAAAAAGAGCCTCAGAAAATTCCAAAAGATTGAAATCCTACCAACCAACTTTTCAGACCACAAAGGCATAAAACTAGAAATAAACTGTACAAAGAAAGCAAAGAGGCTCACGAACACATGGAGGCTTAACAACACGCTCCTAAATAATCAATGGATCAATGACCAAATCAAAATGGAGATCCAGCAATATATGGAAACAAATGACAACAACAACACTAAACCCCAACTTCTGTGGGACACAGCAAAAGCAGTCTTAAGAGGAAAGTATATAGCAATCCAAGCATATTTAAAAAAGGAAGAGCAATCCCAAATGAATGGTCTAATGTCACAATTATCGAAATTGGAAAAAGAAGAACAGATGAGGCCTAAGGTCAGCAGAAGGAGGGACATAATAAAGATCAGAGAAGAAATAAATAAAATTGAGAAGAATAAAACAATAGCAAAAATCAATGAAACCAAGAGCTGGTTCTTCGAGAAAATAAACAAAATAGATAAGCCTCTAGCCAGACTTATTAAGAAGAAAAGAGAGTCAACACAAATCAGCAGTATCAGAAACGAGAAAGGAAAAATCACGACGGACCCCACAGAAATGCAAAGAATTATTGGAGAATACTATGAAAACCTATATGCTAACAAGCTGGGAAACCTAGGAGAAATGGACAACTTCCTAGAAAAATATAACCTTCCAAGATTGACCCAGGAAGAAACAGAAAATCTAAACAGACCAATTACCAGCAACGAAATTGAAGAGGTAATCAAAAAACTACCAAAGAACAAAACCCCCGGGCCAGATGGATTTACCTCGGAATTTTATCAGACATACAGGGAAGACATAATACCCATTCTCCTTAAAGTCTTCCAAAAAATAGAGGAGGAGGGGATACTCCCAAACTCATTCTATGAAGCTAACATCACCCTAATACCAAAACCAGGCAAAGACCCCACCAAAAAAGAAAACTACAGACCAATATCCCTGATGAACGTAGATGCAAAAATACTCAACAAAATATTAGCAAACCGAATTCAAAAATACATCAAAAGGATCATACACCATGACCAAGTGGGATTCATTCCAGGGATGCAAGGATGGTACAACATTCGAAAGTCCATCAACATCATCCACCACATCAACAAAAAGAAAGACAAAAACCACATGATCACCTCCATAGATGCTGAAAAAGCATTTGACAAAGTTCAACATCCATTCATGTTAAAAACTCTCAGCAAAATGGGAATAGAGGGCAAGTACCTCAACATAATAAAGGCCATCTATGATAAACCCACAGCCAACATTATATTGAACAGCGAGAAGCTGAAAGCATTTCCTCTGAGATCGGGAACTAGACAGGGATGCCCACTCTCTCCACTGTTGTTTAACATAGTGCTGGAGGTCCTAGCCACGGCAATCAGACAGAATAAAGAAATACAAGGAATCCAGATTGGTAAAGAAGAAGTTAAACTGTCACTATTTGCAGATGACATGATACTGTACATAAAAAACCCTAAAGACTCCACCCCAAAACTACTAGAACTGATATCGGAATACAGCAAAGTTGCAGGATACAAAATCAACACACAGAAATCTGTGGCTTTCCTATATACTAACAATGAACCAACAGAGAGAGAAATCAGGAAAACAACTCCATTCACAATTGCATCAAAAAAAATAAAATACCTAGGAATAAACCTAACCAAGGAAGTGAAAGACTTATACTCTGAAAACTACAAGTCACTCTTAAGAGAAATTAAAGGGGACACTAACAGATGGAAACTCATCCCATGCTCGTGGCTAGGAAGAATTAATATCGTTAAAATGGCCATCCTGCCCAAAGCAATATACAGATTTGATGCAATCCCTATGAAACTACCAGCAACATTCTTCAATGAACTCGAACAAATAATTCAAAAATTCATATGGAAACACCAAAGACCCCGAATAGCCAAAGCAATCCTGAGAAAGAAGAATAAAGTAAGGGGGATCTCACTCCCCAACTTCAAGCTCTACTATAAAGCCATAGTAATCAAGACAATTTGGTACTGGCACAAGAGCAGAGCCACAGACCAATGGAACAGACTAGAGAATCCAGACATTAACCCAGACATATATGGTCAATTAATATTTGATAAAGGAGCCATGGACATACAATGGCGAAATGACAGTCTCTTCAACAGGTGGTGCTGGCAAAACTGGACAGCTACATGTAGGAGAATGAAACTGGACCATTGTCTAACCCCATATACAAAAGTAAACTCAAAATGGATCAAAGACCTGAATGTAAGCCATGAAACCATTAAACTCCTGGAAGAAAACATAGGCGAAAACCTCTTAGACATAAACATGAGTGACCTCTTCTTGAACATATCTCCCCGGGCAAGGAAAACAACAGCAAAAATGAGTAAGTGGGACTATATTAAGCTGAAAAGCTTCTGTACAGCAAAAGACACCATCAATAGAACAAGAAGGATCCCTACAGTATGGGAGAATATATTTGAAAATGACACATCCGATAAAGGCTTGACGTCCAGAATATATAAGGAGCTCTCACGCCTCAACAAACAAAAAACAAATAACCCAATTAAAAAATGGGCAGAGGAACTGAACAGACAGTTCTCCAAAAAAGAAATACAAATGGCCAACAGACACATGAAAAGATGCTCCACATCGCTAATTATCAGAGAAATGCAAATTAAAACTACAATGAGGTATCACCTCACACCAGTAAGGATGGCTGCCATCCAAAAGACAAACAACAACAAATGTTGGCGAGGCTGTGGAGAAAGGGAAACCCTCCTACACTGCTGGTGGGAATGTAAGTTAGTTCAACCATTGTGGAAAGCAGTATGGAGGTACATCAAAATGCTCAAAACAGACTTACCATTTGACCCAGGAATTGCACTCCTAGGAATTTACCCTAAGAATGCAGCAATCAAGTTTGAGAAAGACAGATGCACCCCTATGTTTATTGCAGCACTATTTACAATAGCCAAGAATTGGAAGCAACCTAAATGTCCATCAATAGATGAATGGATAAAGAAGATGTGGTACATATACACAATGGAATACTACTCAGCTATAAGAAAAGGGCAAATCCAATCATTTGCAGCAACATGGATGGAGCTGGAGGGTATTATGCTCAGTGAAACAAGCCAAGCGGAGAAAGAGAAATACCAAATGATTTCACTTATTTGTGGAATATAAGAACAAAGGAAAAACTGAAGGAACAAAACAGCAGCAGAATCACAGAACTCAAGAATGGACTAACAGGTACCAAAGGGAAAGGGACTGGGGAGGATGGGTGGGTAGGGAGGGATAAGGGGGGGAGAAGTAGGGGGGTATTAAGATTAACATGCATGGGGGGGTAGGAGAAAAGGGAGGGCTGTACAACACAGAGAAGGCAAGTAGTGATTCTACAACATTTTGCTATGCTGATGGACAGTGACTGTAAAGGGGTTTATAGGGGAGACCTGGTATAGGGGAGAGCCTAGTAAACATAATATTCGTCATGTAAGTGTAGATTAGTGATAGAAAAAAAAAAAAAAAAATGGCAGCTCCTGTGTGGTAACCTCCAACGAGTTCTACACAAGGGTATAAAGGGCATATAAAAGTGTAGGCAAAGGGTCTGTTTGTGTTTATACAGAGGATCAAAGCCTAATTGGGCTACCCCGAAAATGAACTAAGATACGATATGAAAAAGAACTTCCAACATCTGCACCCTCTGGAAGACTCATGCCAGAAGATGATCATCAAAAAACCCCAACAAAGATCCACGCACTGCTACAGCTGTAGATGCACTCATCCCACCAGTTCCTGGACTTGCCATGGGAATGAGGAAGGAGATATCTAAGCTGGCCTGTGCATACAGTAAAACAACAAAATTGGACTGGATCTATACTGTTGGAACTCAACCAAGAATTTGGAGAAGTGCAAATTGTAGCGCTCCAAAGTCTTACAACTACAAACTATTTATTGTTAAAAGAACATATGGCATGTGAACAGTCCCCAGGAATGGGTTGTTTTAATTTGTCTGATTTCCCTCAGACTGTTCAAGTTCATTTGGACAATATCCACCATATCATAGATAAGTTTTCACAAATGCCTAAGGTGCCTAACTGGTTTTCTTGGTTTCACTGCAGATGGCTGGTAATTACAGATATGCTTTGGTTATGTAACTATACTCCTATTATGTTAATGTGTGTGTGCAATTTAAGTAGTAGCTTAAAACCTATACATGCTGAAGTTACTCTACAAGAAGATATATCAAAGAAATAATCAATCTTCCCATGTTTTCTTCCGCCTGCTACTTCTATAGCTTTTCTTCTTCCTTCCTAATTACAACCCTTAAATAGAATTCGTGCCTCATATCAAATTTACCGAGTATCATAATTCTTCCAAGTGGTAAAGATACCTCAAGACAAATGCTGGGCATAGAAGCCACAGGGCATAAATATGCAAAGAAGTAAAAAGCTAACTTTTTCAAACAATAAGGCTTCTCTCTCACTTACCAACTTCACATTTCCCTGTATGGCCCCGGAAGATGACTGGTTAGCCAGAGACGGGTAAGATTCCTCAAGGGAGGAACAACCTAAGACAGGCACAGTCGCAGGGGGGCCATCAGGTGAGAAATTGGGGATCAACAGAGGTGAGGCTTAGAACCTCACCCCCCCGTTCTGAGAGAAATCTTCTGCATACGTGGATGTTTTATTGCCCTGGTCTAGCTTGGATTAACACATAGTCTACAGGCACACACCTGATCATCTACATGTGCTCTCTTACAACACTAAACTATGTTTTCTACCTTTATCTTGTATCTACCTACCACTTCAGCATTTTATTAAAAATAATAATAATAAAGAGAGAAATGTGGTATCCACATATAAATCAAGTATAAAAACCAAATGAGTATTCATATTTGAACTGACTGTTTATAGTTCATAATGCATGAGCAAAACCGAAAGTTTCTGTGATGACTGCCCTTGTACTGTTCACTATGTAACTTATTCATTATGTAAGAATTTGTTCTACATGTAAGAACTTGTTTGTTATGCCTGAGAAGATTGGAGACTGACAAAAATTAGGCTTGGGGTGGAATAATGATTGTGCATTGAGCATTGACTCCCCTATACAGAATTTTATTGTCGTTAACAACCATTTGATCAATAAATATGAGAGATGCCCTCACAAAAAAAAAAAAAAAAAAAAAAAAGGACAGACTTCCAATGGTAAAATAAATTAGTAACCGGGATGTAATGTATAGCATAAGGAATATAGTCAAGATATTGTAACAGCCTGGTAGGGTGATAGCTGGAACCTAGAATTATGTATATAAATGTTCTACCACTGTGTTGTACACTTGAAACTCATGTAATGTAATACTGTGTGTCAACTACCCTTCAATAAAAAATAATTATTAAAAAAAAAAAAAGAAAGGCAGATTAAGGGCTTTCTTGCTGGCAGTTTCTATCAGTGTAGGAACAGCTGCTTCTTTCTTAGAAAAAATTAATAATCAGCACCTGCAGTGGAGCAGCCCATGCAGTGTGGGAGTTCTCTCTTCCTCTGGTGGCACTAGACAAATGGTTTGAGGAACCAGGTAAGTGAAAAGCTCAAAAGAGAACTTTCAGTATTGTGTTAGGAGATTTTTATGCATTTAGTGAAAGGCAGTCAAACTCACGGAATTGAATATCATTGCCCATAGTGTAATATATTTTGGGGGAAGAAAAGAAAGCACCAATTGAATTCAGAAGGGATTGTCATAGGGAGCAAAACTTCTTATGAGGTATTTAGTTACAGTGCCTAACTTTGGGTAGGGTATCAATAGTATGTTGCACTCTTAGAGAAGGCAAAGATTTTTAAACTGGACACAGAAAAGGCCAACTACAAACCAAAATTGCTGAGTTGGTTTAAACTGAAAGTAAGAACTTCTGTTTATGAAAACATAGAATTAAGAGTGTGAAAAGACGAGCCATGCAATGTGAAAAGATATTTGCAACACATATAATTGACAGAGGATTCATTCATATCTTTTGTTATTTATGATAAAAACCAATAAGAAAAAGACAAAGAATCCAATAGAAAACTAAGCAAAAGACTTGAACAGGTATTTAATCAAAGAGGATTTCCAAAATTCTAATAATTATACGAAAAGACCTTCAATTTTATCATCAGGGCAACTACGATTTGATGCTGCTAGGCACCAGCCACATGGCCACACTGCTGATGGGAGTGTAAGCTGACATAACCACTTTGGAAAACTGAGTGGACATATCTATAAAAGGTGACCATACCATGTACTATGGCCTATCAATTTCATTCCTAGATAGATACCTATGATTCAGATAAATATGTATACTTATGAGCCAAAATTCATGGCTAAGAATGCCCATAGCAGCACTTTTTATAATAACCAGATTGAATCATCCCAAATGGCCACTGACAGAATGGACAAATTGATTGTGCTGTATTCTTACCATGGAACACTCCATAGCAAGGTGGACGAATGAACACATGCAACATAATGATTTACATATGCACAGTGCTTACGAAACCAGACACAAAGGTGTGGTGACAGAATACCATGAAGATGTATGCATACAAAATTTTTCTTTGATGATGAAGTGAAGACATTGGTTACCCTTACTGAGGAGTAGTGACTAGAAGGGGATTCCAGGATTCTATTAGGCTGCTAGTAAAGTTCTCTTTCTTGATCTGGTGTTGGTTACAAGGGTGGATTCACTTTGTGAAAGTTCGTCAGGCTATTCATTGGAATTTGCACACTTTTGTGTTGTATGTTACACTTCACTATAAAATTAAGAAATGGGTTCTATGAGTCTTATAAAGGAGAAAGTATCCAGTCTTTTTCCTAAACAAGACATATATTTTTTTACTCCACTTTAAAGGAATTCTGAGAAAAGCCAAATGCAGAAAGCACATTTATTTTGGAAGGAAAGGGAGTTAAAACCCCTGGCAAAAAAGGTTTCTGTGGAATGGAAAGAAGAGTGACTAGTTTGGAGAGGCGCCTACAGCAGCTCTGAATTTAAGGAAATGCACTGATTTCTCACATCCCAGAGCCAATAGAGAGGACAAGGGAAGCTGACTCTGGCAGCCTGAGGTTAGCATTTAACTACTGCCACAAGGCCTGCACCAGGAATGCACTGGCTCGATTTACGCCATTTTCCAAACTGTTGGGAGGCTGTCCCAGGAGCCTCTACTTCGTATCTGGATGGTCAGATAAATACTGTTCATGCCAGGCTCTGCTGATCTTTCAAGACTAAGTACTTCAGAACTGACACACTTATGCAGTCTTTCCCACAGTTTAAGTGAAAAACACTCACTCTTGAAATTCAGTGTGAGCAGCTTAGGGAAGGCACCATTGTGTTGAAGAGGGCATTTATGTTTCCTCTTTCTTCTGCCTCATTCCCTTGTTATAGTTAAACTAATTTAAGACAGCATTCTGCTAAAACAATGATTTCCATCACATCGAAGTTATTTAGTGGGACATTTTTTTTTTAACTCTTGAGACCCCACTATACTCTTATTTTCTGTAAGGGCCATTGCATTGGCCGTGTTATATCACCTACCACCACCCTGATGCAGTAAGGACAAGGTGATGGGTACAGAAGGTAGTGGTGCACCCAATGTGTGGACCACTTTTAACATTGCTCTTCTCTATTTGATAAAATTAGTTTTAGTAATAATCTTGAAATGGCACAAATAATAACAGCCAGAAAAGACAGATACACAATAAACATTTTATTTTATTGAATCTTCTAATCTATTAAGTAAAATATAAAAGAAAAAGTCAGCAAAAGATTCAATATAGGTAACAATAAAAAAATTACACTCTTTTCTTGATTCATTCTTTAACAATTAAAAACAAATAATATCAAACTTAAAGGTATTATTCAAATTCAATAAAAATTTTCATGCATACTAAAATATGCATATACCAAATAAAAATGTCATACCTTTCACTGTTTTAACTTAGACATAAATAAAATTCCAACTGGTAACTTAGGACAGCTGAATTGAAGTAACTCAGGTTCTGTTTCTTTGTTTTTTACAGTAACTGTGCTATCATTGTTTATTTAGAATATATTATTTAAATGCAGAAATATATTGTTCTCTAAGGGTTGGAGAAATAAACTTCACCTGTAATCTGCACCCTTCCTATTATAACCATATCTTCTAAGTGAACTTCTGTAGTTGAGTCTGTTCATGATGGGGGTGAGTGTACAGCTAGGAGTTTTCTGAATTTACTTCCTTGTAGAATTGGTGCTTACTAAAGGATAAGAAATAAGATCATACTAATGTGAAACATACCTATTTAATATTACAATTCAACAACTCAGCACCAAAAATCAAACAGCCCAATTAGAAAATAGGTAAAGGACTTGAATAGATATTTCTCCAAAGAAGATGTACAAATGGCCAATAAACATATGAAAAGATGCTCAGTATCACTAATCATTAGGGAAATGAAAATCAAAACAAAATGAGATATTACCTCACATCCATTAGGCTGTCTACTATCAAAAATGCCCAGAAAATAATATTTGTTAGTGAGGTTGTGCAGAAATTGGAACTTTTATGCACTGTTATTGAGAATGAAAAATTTTGTGGTCACTATGGAAATTAGTATGGTAGTTCTTCAAAAAATTAAAAATAAAATCACCCTGTTATCCAGCAATTCCACTTGTATATACCTCAAAGAATTAGAAGTGTGATCTTGAAGACACAATTTTATATCCATGTTCATATAAGCATTATTTATGATAGTCAAAAGTGAAAGCAACCCAAGTGTCCCAAGGATGGATGAATGAATACACAAAATAGAGCATAGGTACATACAGTGGAATAGTATTCAGCCTTGAAAAAGGAGGAAATTCTGATACATGTTACCACATAGATGAACCATGAAAGCATTATGCTAACTGAATAAGCCATTAAAAAGTCAAATAAAAATACAGATATTATTTGATTCCACTTATTTGGGATACCTAGAATAGTCAAGCACATAGAAAAAGAAAGTAGCATGGTGGCTGCCATGGGCTGGAGGGAGTGGGGAGTAGAAAGTTAGCGTTTAATGGGGACAGAGCTTCAGTTCTGAAAGATGAAGAGAGTTCTGGATGTGGATGATGGTGAGGGCTGCACAACAATGTGAATATACTTAATGCTCTGAACTGCACACTAAAGAAATGGTTAAGAAGGTAAATTTTAGGTGATGTAAATTTTACCCCAATTAAAATAAAACTCAATGGGAAGTTTAACTATGGTTTAGGATTTAGACAAAAAGAAAATGTTTTGTAGATAAGTATTTATCACTCACAGTATTTAGAATTGCTGGTGTGCTGTGATAACAGAGAGCCAGCTGACTCCAGTGGTCTCTCTACTCCATGGAGTCATTTTGGATAACCATCCTAAAGTCCCAACTCCCACGGATTCCTCTCTTTCCTCACCATCACCTCCAGCTTAGTTTCTGTCCCTATCATCCTCTGCTAGGCAATGAGTGGCAACAGCAACAACTGTGTTTACTGGAGAGCATTTGGTCCTTTAGAGTCTTCAGAGTAGAGTGGCTGCAAACAAAGCCACCTTTTTCTAGCTACTGTTCTCTCATAGCACAGTCTGCTGTATTTTCATGCTGACAAGGACACAAAGCTTTGCTCTGGCTCAACAAAGTGTCCTCTCCCCCGCCAATCCCTGTCCCCCAGGAAGGAGGAGGGAGGCTGTGGGTAGAAAATAGGGAAATGGGAGAAAAAGAAAGTCTTGCCACGACTGGATAGGAGGCTTCCCCATATGGTTAGGACAGGTAGGGAAGTCAGGTTCTTCCCTACTGAAGTGTCAGTCAGTATGGAAGTCCTCAGAGAACCCCGGGTGGGTGATAACCTGCTGGATGGTGGAGGAACTATTCTGCCTTCCACACGGGAGGCTGCTCCCATTCTGCCAGATCTCTTCATCCTCTTTAGACATGAAGAGCAGCAGGATATGCCACTGCAAACTCTGCACTTTGATATAGGCATTATTTTGAGCTGAAGCAACTGAGAAGAAGCCAATACAAGGAACATTCTTCTCCCTTCCTCTATTTGTCTAAAGGCAGGTCATAAATTTGCACAGGTGTCCCTCGTCCTCTACCATGAAGGACAGAGGTTGGTTAATGAAAACAACTCTAGACCCTTATCATCTCAGAGATGGTACGAGAGGACTCTCTGTGTAAACAATTCTTGCTTAAAGTAGCCCTTATCTACCATTATTTTCTCCATATATTTGCCTTCTCACCATTTGCTACCCCTAGAAGCTCAGAGTCCTTTTCTTTTGTCTTGTCAGTTCTCTGACAATTTACTGTTCTTTTGTTAAGATGCTATATAAGCCCATGTTCTAATCACCCCTTTGAGTTATCCATTGCTAAGTGATCCTATGTGTATGGACAATGCATGTTAATAAGTGTCTTTTGTTGTTCTGTTAATCTGCCTTTCTAATTGACAGGGCCTCTGATCAAGAACTCAGCATAGGCAGTGGAAAAAGATTGTTTTTCCTCCCCTATAGACATGACTACAAGGAAGAATAGCCATTGAATGAATATAATCTGGGCTGTCGATGTGAAACTACAGGGGAAGGAAGAAACTGTCCCCTTGAAATACACCGTCCAGACCTTACGGCTCCGCAGACTGCACTGCCTGCCCCTGCAGCCACCATCAGCAGCATGAGACAGGGAGCTCCAGCACACCTCCCCCAGAAAGTCTCGGACTGAACTCGTCCTGCGGGCCTCTGGGCACACCCGATGTCATCCTGATGCCATTAGGTGCTGGTGACCCGAGCATATTCTCCCTCATGTCCATCCTTACATTGGCCGTTGAGCCTTAAGTTCTACATGACCTTGATTTTCCAAGAAAATCTTTCTAATTTGTCATCAGCTCTGTGACATGGGCCTCAAAGGTGAAGACTCCACTCGGTTTGACCAAGGCTGGGATCTTTGGCAATAGATCCCACTAGGCTCTCCTGACATCTGAGGGTGGAAACTACACACACACATCCCCTTTCTTCTCTTTCCAACATTAAATCCACATTGGTGGAGAAGTGTACATATTCACTACAAAGAGTAGTCAATGTAGCTTTGTATTGAATCCTTATATCTGAGGATCTCCAGACTTGTTGAGCTGGTCTTACAATTTCCTTTGAGTCTTATCCATTTTCCCCTTCTCACTCCTCCTCTTCAACTTCCAGTTTCTGAGTTCCTCTTCGGTGTCTCATAATTCTTATTGTGTGCTTTATCTAACGGAGTCGCCATTTCTGGCTTCAGGGCACTATTAATTGCAGAAAACTCAGTCTTTGATTATATGCTTGCTTAAAGTACAGTTTTAAGCACTGAGTTTCTTAATTAAATTTCTATGGAAGGCATGTTTCCCTCCAACAGGCTCTGCAAAATACTGGCTGTCTTACTAGTTTGTGAAAACCTCTCGAGTTCTCATGTTTACATTTTTGTTTCTTGCTCCAATAATAATCCCTGGTATTTGGCACATGAATTCTCTTTGCCTGATCAGTTTTCTCTGAACTATGGGGACCTTTTGAAGCCACTTTAGTGGGAAGAGCCACTTGCTGCTTGGAGCATGAGCTGAAAACCAGTGCCCTTGTGGCCATGTCCATGGCTCTTTCTGTGTAAAGATGTTGTCTCCTCCCAACAGCCGGCAGCTCAGGAGCATTGCTACAAAGTCACTTCAAGGCCAGTGTTGTACAAGTCATCCTTTCATATTCATTATCTCACTGTGTCCCAAATTACTCTGTGTGAAGCCTTGGTTTTGAGACACGTTCTGGAAGCAAAAATGGTGTTGAGACAGAAGAAAGTTGAGGAGACCTACAAACCAAATTCTCATCTTCAGGATTTGTAATATACATTAACACATTAAAAACTAAGAAATTTTAAGGTAATAAACTTTCCTGATTTTATTTAGTACAATAGCTCCCAAACTTAGCTGATCACAGATCTTTTTTCATGCAACCTTATTAATTTTCTGTAGAAAAATTAGGTTACATGGAACATACTTTGAGAAATGTATGTTATCTTATTGTTACATTCATTTTACAGACAAATAACATGGGGCTGCTAAGTAGTAGATGAGAGGTCAGCCAAGGGCTGTATGATTCTGTGACCTCTGTTCACTCCCCTGGGGAGACTAGGATATAAAGATTGAGGTTTAAGAAAGGCTAATGAAAAGGAGAAAGAAAATTAAGGAAAAATATCATTTAGCTTTGCTATGATAACCTACATCAAAATAATCTTATTAATTACAATAACATTTTATTTATTGTTTCATGGTGGGCTTCCATGGCTTCACCCCAATTTCTTCTCATTCTGGGATGCATACAAGCCATTTCTTGAGGCAAAGAGAAAAGCAGTAAGAAGGTTATGAAAACTCCTAAAATTTGCCTGCTTATTTACTTACGTCACTTTAGACCATATTCTGTTGGCCAAAGCATATCACATGGCCACATCATTTCTGGTACTGATTTTGTATATGTTAGTTTTGTAATCAGCTATGTTAACAAGTAAGTCAGTCCCAAATCCCACTCATGTTCCACATGAGGTACCAAGTGGCTGCCGTGCCTCTGCTTCATGTAACTTCTCATTTTGTGATACATGCTTAAGGAGAAGCCATTCCCAGGGCATCATATTGCAAACATACCATCCTCGTGGCAGAAAGAAAAGCACAAGATGGCTGGGAGTGCCTCTTGATCGAAGTGCAAGATACGCATGAGCCCAACAACAGTGGGTAAGGAGATTTTGCCTTCCATTGCAAATTACATGGTAGCAGGTAAAGGTGCACAATCCTCTTACAGGTAACAGACAGAGTGATAACTAGGGACAATAATTAATCAGGAATTATTTCAGTTGAAAATAGCAGAATATCCAACTAACAATGCTTTAAACTGAAAAGAGTTTATTTGTCTTATATGAAAGGCAGTCTAGAGGCAAATGTTTCTCATGTTAGATTTAGTTCTCAATAATGCTGTCAAGATACATATTGTTTTATTCTATTGGACTCTCCTTCATGTGTTAATAATTCATATTTATGCACATTGCTTCTTAATCACAAGAAGGCTGCACAGTTCTAAACATCACATGCACATTGAAGAGAAGAAGAAAGAAAAATGTGTGGTGCAATCCTGTCAAGAAGTCACTTTTCTACAAGTCACATCACCCCCCACACCAAAGATATTTGCTTTTATCTCATTGTACAGCACCCAGCTCCCCTGTTTTGCAAGGGAGGCTGGAAAGTATTTAGTTTTTACAGACTCCAGTGAAGACAGGCAAAGGAGAATGGAGTTTAATATCAGTTGAGTTAGCCAATCAATATTGCCTTCCACAGAAAATTATTAGAAAGGATGAGATGTTTGTCACTGTTCATAAATGGGAACAAAAGGCAAATTTATCTCCTTTTTTGGTCTGGTTGATTAGCTTCTCATTTGTTACATGCAGAATTTCTTCAATAATATTGTTAAATTCCTCAATCTCATTTTGTAGAATTTATGTAGGTATATTTTGTTTTTTAAGGAGATTATTGTTACCTAGTAACAACATGTAACTCACATCTTCCCTAAGAGAAAAATGAAGCACTGTAATTAAATCACATGGAGGGAAAGACTTAGGGAGAAAAAAAACTTTGTTATTTTCATTTGACTTGCTTATATTTGTAAATGCTTCATAATTTTCTCAAGAGGGCTCTTTTATGTTATTGAAGCAGAAATAATTGTGTTGCCTAATACATTACCTAGAAGTTAGGACTCATTTCCAGTAGCAGAGGCAACACACATTCTTGTTTCTTGAGGGTATGTGTCATCAGCGTCTGTCCCTTGTTAAGCTGTGAACTGCCGCAGGCAGTCTGGCTGACCTGTGCTAGTGGAGCCTTTTAGCCAGCCTAGTCCAGGGAAAATAAGCCTGTAATAATTTGGTCTCTGTTTTCTCTGAATCCAGAGTAACTGTGGGGTGTGAAGACACAGGCAGAAGGGAGGTAAGGGAGGTGTCCTCCATCTGCTCCTGGTACCAACTTCTTACTCTAAAGTCACCCAGGCCATGGCCTGTGACTGGTCACAAAGACTGGAAAGGCCATTTTTGTATTCACAGGAAGACCATGAGCCTCTGGAAGAGAGTCAGTCAAGGAGAGTGTATTCGTTTGCTAAGGCTGCTATAGAAAGTACCACAGACTGGGGGCTAAAATAACAGGAATTTATTTCCCCACAAGAGGAGGAAAGGAGACAAGAATTCTGAAATCCTGATGCTACAGGGTGGCTTTCTGCTGAGAACCCATCCTGGGCTTGTAGGACTCTGCCTCCTTGCTGTGTGTTCACGTGGTCGCCCCTCTGTGTGTGGGGACAACCCTAATCCCTTCTATAAGGACACCAGCCATGGTAGATTAGGTAATTAAGGCAGCCTCCTACCTTAATTACCTCTTTAAAAGATCTGTCTCCAAATGCAGTCACATTCTGAGGAACTGGGGGTTAGGGCTCCAGCATAGCACACAATTCAGCCCGGAAGGCAGAGGTGAACACATGTGTATGTTTTTAGGAAGCAGTCATTTCTCTGCACACTGATAACCTGCACCTCTAATTAGATTTACTTCTGTTGTCACTGTCTGCTGAGCTTCCCTTTCCTGCTGTTTCTTTTGAGCCTGTCCCTCCTTTCCCTTTGTTGAAAGACATGCAGCCCCCATAGCAGCAGTTGTTCTGCTAGCCCAACATCACACACACACACACACACACACACACACACACACACACACACACGCATGCACGCATGCACGCGCGTGCGTGCGCATACCGCATTTGCAGACTTGGACATCTCTGTTCTGATTGTTGGCATCAGGCATTTGAGGACCCAGGCCAGGAGAACTTCCTGTTACCCATCAACTCAATTTAATGGACAATAAGCTCTAATTACTCAGGGCAATGCTAGTCATCTGAGAATCAAGAGAAGACCCATATGATTTTACAAGACACTTGTTATTTGAAATTCTGTTTGTCTATTTACTTTTTTGATCGTGAACTTAAAAGTCACCAAAGCACATGTAATTTTATTGTCTGAGCATCATAACATGTCTGCAACTTGGACAGCAAAATCCCTACTTTGCCATTTACTTCATCAACAAAGAAGGCTAGTATGAAATCAAACATAGAACTTTGTGATTTTTAAAATGTGATAAAATTTATATCTACTTCACCAAGAAATAGGAAATTCACATGTGCAACCACTTGAACAAGTAACAGCTCACAGCTCTTGCTACTCTTCTCTGTGATTTGTCACCATTACACTGGTTTGTGTATCTTTACTTCTTCCCTGGAATGGAAAACGTGTTTCCAGAAAGCTCTCAGAAGTTCAAATTTTGTCTTGTTTAACAAAGGTGCCCTTGACACTCTCCAGGCATGGTTTATTTATATGGAAAGATAGAAGTGTCTAGAAAGTAGCAATCACAAATCTGCTGGGACAAGGAGTCTGTTTCACTCTACTGACATGAACTGAGGGGGTGGGATCACCCAGAGAGCTGTGAGAATCCCAGTCTGTTCTCACGCCTCAGGCAAAAAAGCCTGCTATCCGCCAGAAAACCCAACCACTTCACCATTCCAGCCCCAAACCAGAGTTCTCTGCTGTTTATTTCTGCCCTGCAGCCCGGTTGTTTGTTTCCTGGGCATGGCACCACGTGGCGCAGCCTGCTTCTGGGCAGTAGGCAGAGATGCAGGATGGGAGCAATCAGAACACAGCAAGAGTTTTAGCTTATTCTTCTACTGAGTTTTCATTCATCTACTTCAATAATCACTGCTGCTGTAACCCGAATAGGTCATGCAAGCTCCACCAGTGGCTGAAAAATGTCGACAGATTTATGTGAACTCGAAATGCCGCATTTACAGTCAAATACACAGGGCTCTAGAGTACAGACACTATAAGCAGTGAGAGCTATTACCACCCAGGGGTCTCAGACTGAAGCAAAGCATTAGCTGCAGACCTTTATTTGATTTATTTTTGGCATACTTCCAGTATTTGGAGAGATAGGCAAGGGCTGGCCATAATCTTGTGCCCATGCTTAAATTGCTTACAGTGTTATTTCATGGACTGGGTTTGGAGGCTGGGGAGAAAGATCCAGAGTGGATTAGTGTGGAGGCTTGCACCACTGGGAGCTGGAGTTCTTGTCATGAGCGAAAGGGAGTAGAGTTATGAATTGATCCTGCAAATAACTGGACAATCATACTCTTCCCTGAGGGTCACTTACTTTTAAAAAAGAAAAAAGATGTTTAAATACTTTAAGATTTGATACGTACAAACATCTAAAAGATTTACATAATAAAAGAAAGATTTATACTTGGACGTTGAAATTATTCTCTGATTTTTGGCACATAAGGTGAAAAAAACACATTATATAATGTGGTTATTTTTTATTTTAGATTATTTTCCTGGAAAAAAATAATATTATAAAATTTGAACAGGTCCATTTTAAAGGATCCTACTTTAGAGGCCCTAAACCTAGTTTCACCAAGAAAAACACAGAAACATTTGATTGGACGCTTACATTTGCTATCTACGTAGGAAGGAAAACACAATGTTGAATGAAACCACACTAAAGGGAATCCTGAGGAGTGTGTTAACAGAACAAATATTTTGTTTTCTTATAGTTAAGTTTAAATGCAGAGCAAGAACCTAGAAAATTCTAATAATAACATGACTTCTGAATCTTTGGATGCATTCTGAATTTTAGTCATTTCACAAGTCTTCTAAGGATAACAGTGAAAAACTTCTAAGCCACGTGGCTGATTGCAGTCAGAGTGAACGGTCTGGCTACTAGTCCTAAGGAAAGCATTTGGCCATGGACATTTGTGGGTGGACTGGTGCTTTGCCCAGACAGCAGCCAGCCCTCAGCAGGGTAGAAGCAGCGGGGCACCTGTAGACAGAGTAAACATGGTTTGTTTGTTTATTTTTGTTTTTTTGTTTTCAAGAATTTTAAAAAAAACATTTATATTAGGGTATTTTTGGTATATACTCTTATGAAGGTTTCACATGAAAAAACAATGTGGTTACTACATTTACCCATTTTATCAAGTCCCCACCCATACCCCAATGCAGTCACTGGCCATCAGTGTAGTAAGATGCCACACATTCACTGTTTACCTTCTCTGTGCTACACAGTTTTCCCCATGATCCCCCCACACCATGTGTACTAAACATAATACCCCTTAATCCCCTTCTCCCTCCCTCCAGAACTGCCCTCCCGCACCCCTCCCCTTTGGTAACTACTAATCCCTTCCTGGAGTCTCTGAGCCTGCTGCTATTTTGTTCCTTCACTTTTTCTTTATTGTTATACCCCACAAATGAGGGAAATCATTTGACACTTGTCTTTCTCTGCCTGGCTTATTTCACTGAGCATAATGTCCTCCAGCTCCATCCATGTTGATGCAAATGGTAGGATTTGTTTCTTTCTTATGGCTGAGTAATATTCCATTTTGTATATGTACCACATCTTCTTGATCCATTCATCTACTGATGGACACATAGGTTGCTTCCATATCTTTGCTATAGTATATAGTGCTGCAATAACAAAGGGTGCATATGTCTTTTTGAGTCTGACAGGTAGTATAATTTGGGTAAATTCCAAGGAGGGGGATTCCCAAGTCAAATGATAGTTCTATTTTGAGTTCTTTGAGGAACCTCCATATTGCTTTCCACAATGGTTGAACTAGTTTATATTCCCACCAGCAGTGTAGGAAGGTTCCCCTTTCTCCGCATCCTCTCCAGGATTTGTTGTTCTTAGTCTTTTCGATACTGGCCATCCTTACTGGTGTGAGGTGATATCTCGTTGTGGTTTTAATTTGCATTTCCCTGGTGATTAGTGATGTGGAGCATCTTTTCATGTGCCTGTTGGCCATCTGAATTTCTTCTTTGGAGAATTGTCTCTTCATACCCTCTGCCCATTTTTTAATTGGGCTATTTGCTTTTTGGATGTTGAAGCATGTGAGTTCTTATGTATTTTGGATGTTAACCCCTTGTCGGATATGTCATTTACAAATATATTCTCCCATACTGTAGGATGCCTTTTTGTTCTGTTGATGGAGTCCTCTGCCTTACAGAAACTATTTAGTTTGATATAGTCTGATGTGTTCATTTTTGCTTTTGTTTCCCTTGCTTGAGGAGATGTGTTAAGGAAGAAGTTGCTCATGCTTATATTCAGAAGATTTTTGCCTATGTTGTCTTCTAAGAGTTTTATGGTTTCATAACTTACATTAAGGTCTTTGATCCATTTCAAGTTTACTTTTGTGTATGGAGTTAAATTATAATGCAGTCTCATTCTCTTGCATGTAGCTGTCCAGTTTTGCCAATACCAGTTGTTGAAGAGGCTGTCATTTCCCCATCGTATGCCCATGGCTCCTTTATCATATATTAATTGACCATACATGGTTGGAATTATATCAGGGCTCTCTAGTCTGTTCCATTGGTCTATGGTTCTGTTCTTGTGCCAGTACCAAATTGTCTTGATTACTGTGGCTTTGTAGTAGAGCTTGAAGTTGGGGAGCATAATCTGTCCAGCTTTATTCTTCCTTCTCTGGATTTCTTTAGCTATTTGGTTCCATATGAATTTCTTTGGCTATTTTATGGTTCCATATGAATTTTAGAATGATTTGTTCTAGTTCATTGAAGAATGCTGTTGGTATTTTGATAGGGATTGCATTGAATCTGCAGATTATTTTAAGCAGGATGGCCATTTGACAATATTAATTCTTCCTATCCATAAGCATGGGATGTGTTTCCATTTATTGGTATCTTCTTTAATTTATCTCATGAGTGTCTTGTAGTTTTCAGAGTATAGGTCTTTCACTTTCTTGGTTAAGTTTATTCCTAGGTGTTTTATTCTTTTTAATGCAATTGTGAATGGAATTGTTTTCCTGATATCTCTTTCTGCTAGTACATTGTTAGTGTATAGGAATGCAACAGATTTCTGTGTTTTAATTTTGTATCCTACATCTTTGCTGAATTCAGATATTAGATCTGGTAGTTTTCAAGAGGATTCTTGGGCTTTTTTCTTTATTATCATTAATCTACAATTTCATGAAGAACATTATGTTTACCAGGGTTCCCCCTTCACCAAGTCCCCCCCACAAACCCCATTACAGTCACTGTCCATCAGCATAGTAAGATGTTGTAGAATCACTACTTGTCTTCTCTGTGTTGCACAGCCCTCCCCATTCCCTGCCCCACATTATACATGCTAATCATAATACCCCCTTTCTTCTTCCCTGCCCTTATCCCTCCCTTCGGTTCTTGGACTTTTTATGCACAATATCATCTCTTCTGCAAACAGTGACAGTTTAACTTTTTCTTTAACAATCTGGATACCTTTTATTTCTTTGTGTTGTCTGATTGCCATAGCCAGGACCTCCAGAATAGAAGTGTTGAATGAAAGTGGGGAGAGTGGGCATCCTTGTCTTGCTCCCGATCTTAAAGGAAGAGCTTCCAGCTTCTTGCTGTTAAGTATGATGTTGGCTCTGGGTTTGTCATATATCACCTTTTTATGTTGAGGTACTTGCCCTCTATGCCCATTTTGTTGAGAGTTTTTATCATGAATGGATGATGAATTTTGTAGAATGCATTTTGTTTTCAGCATCTATGAAGATGATCATATGGTTTTTGATCTTCTTTTTGTTGATGTGGTGGATGATGTTGATGGATTTTTGAATATTGTACCACCCTTGCATCCCTGAAATAAACCCTACTTGATGATGATGGATGATCTTTTTGATGTATTTTTGAATTCAGTTTGCTAATATTTTGTTGAGTATTTCTGCATCTATGTTCATCACGGATATTGGTCTGTAATTATATTTTTTGGGGGGTGTTTTTGCCTCATTTTGGTATTAAGGTGATGCTGGCCTCATAAAATGACTTTGGAAGTACCCTCCTCTCCTACTTTTTGGAAATCTTTAAGGAGAATGGGTATTAGGTCTTCACTAAATGTTTGATGAAATTTAGCAGTGAAGCCATCTGGTCCAGGGCTTTTGTTCTTAGGTAGTTTTTTGATTACCAATTCAATTTCATTGCTAGTAATTGGTCTGTTCAGAATTTCTGTTCCTTTCTGGATCAGCCTTGAAGGTTACATTTTTCTAGAAAGTTGTTCATTTCTTCTAGGTTATCCAGATTTTTAGCATATAATTTTTCATAGTATTCTTTAACAATTCTTTGTATTTCTGTGGTGTCCGTAGTGATTTGTCCTTCCCCATTTTTGATTCTGTTTATGTGTGTAGATTCTCTTTTTTTTTTTTTTTTGATAAGTCTGGCTAGGGGTTTATCTATTTTGTTTATTTTCTCAAAGAACCAACTCCTGCTTTCATTGATTCTTTCTGTTGTTTTGTTCTTCTCGGTTTTATTTATTTCTGCTCTTATCTTTATTTCCCTCCTTCTATGTCCCTCCTTCTACTGACTTTGGGCCTCATTTGTTCTTCTTTTTCTAGTTTTGTTAATTGTGAGTTTAGACTGTTCATATAGGATTGTTCTTCTTTCCTGAGGTAAGCCTGTATTGAAATATACTTCCCTCTTAGAACAACCTTCACTGCATCTCACAGAATTTGCAGTGTTGAATTATTGCTGTCATTTGTCTCCATATATTACTTGATCTCTGTTTTTATTTGGTCATTGAGCCATTGATTATTTAGGAGAATGTTGTTAAGCCTCCATGTGTTTGTGGGTTTCTTCATTTTCTTTGTGTAATTTATTTCTAGTTTCATACCTTTGTGGTCTGAGAAGCTGGTTGCTATAATTTCAATCTTTTTTAATTTACTGAGGCTCTCTTTGTGGTCTAGTATGTGATCTATTCTTGAAAATGTTCCATGTGCACTTAAGAAGAATGTGTATCCTGCTGCTTTTGAGTGGAGAGTTCTGTAGATGTCTGTTATACCCATCTGTTCTAATATGTTGGTCAATGCCTGTCTCCTTACTTATTTTCTGTCTGGTTGGTCTGTCCTTTGGAGTGAGTGGAGTGCTGAAGTCTCCTGAATGCATTGCATTCTATTTCCCCTTTTAATTCTGTTAGTGTTTGTTTCACATATGTAGGTGCTCCTGTATTTGGCATAGATATTTATAATGGTTATATCCTCTTGTTGGATTGACCCCTTAATCATTATGTAATGTCCTTCTTTGTCTCTTGTGACTTTCTTTGTTTTAAAGTCTATTTTGTCTGATACAAGTACTGCTACACCTGCTTTTTTCTCCCTATTAGTTGCATGAAGTATCTTTTTCCATCCCTTCACTTTTAGTCTGTGTATGTCTTTGGGTTTGAAGTGAGTCTCCCATAGGCAACATATAGTTGGGTCTTGTTCTTTTATCTATTCAGTGACTCTATGTCTTTTGATTGGTGCATTCAGACCATTTACATTTAGGGTGATTATGGATAGGTAAGTACTTATTGCCATTGCAGGCTTTAGATTTGTAGTTACCAAAGGTTCAAGGATAACTTCCTTACTATTTTAAAGTCTAACTTAACTTCATATTCTATTATGAACACAATCTAAAGGTTCTTTTTTTCCCCTCCTTTTCTTTCTCCTCCATTCTTTATATATTAGGTATCATATTCTGACCTCTTGGTCTATCCCTTTATATTACCTCTGGTGACAGCTATTTCACCTTAGGAACACTCCCATCTACAGCAGTTCCTCCAAAATACACTGTAGAGATGGTTTGTGGGAGATAAATTCTCTCAGCTTTTACTTATCTGGAAATGACTTAATTCCTCCTTCCAATTTAAGTGATAATCTTGCCAGATAGAGTATTCTTGCCTCAAGGCCCTTCTCCTTCATTGCATTAAATATATCACACCACACCCTTCTGGCCTGTAAGATTTCTGCTGAGAAGTCTGATGATAGCCTGATGGGCTTTCCTTTGTATGTGATCTTTTTTCTCTCTCTGGCTGCTTTCAATAGTCTGCCCTTAGCCTTGATCTTTGCCATTTTAATTATTATGTCTTGGTGTTGTCCTCCTTGGGTCCTTTGTGTTGGCAGATTTGTGCACCTCCATGGTCAGAGAGATTATCTCCTTCCCAAGATTGGGGAAGTTTTCAGCAATTACTTCCTCAAAGACACTTTCTATCCCTTTTCTCTCTCTCTTCTTCTGTACCCATGTAATATGAATATTGTTCTGTTTGGATTGGTCACATAGTTCTCTCAATATTCTTTCATTCCTAGAGATCCTTTTTTCTCTCTGTACTTCAGCTTCTTTGTATTCCCCTTCTCTAATTTCTATTTCATTCATTGTCTCCTCCACCATATCTGAACTGCTTTTAATACCTTCCATTGTGTTCCTCAATGATTGGATCTCTGTCCTAAATTCATTCCTGAGTTCTTGAATATTTTTCTGTACTTCCAGGAGCATGTTCATGATTTTAATTTTGGAATCTCTTTCAGTAAGATTGATTAGTTCAGTCTCACTTGTCCCTTTTTCTGGTGTTGAGATTTTGTTTTGAACCAGGTTTCTTTGATGTTTCCAATTTGTATGTGGCATCCTCTAGTGCCCAGAAGCTCTACTCTCTGGGGGTGCTCAGCCCCTGGAGTGATGTTGGGGGTTGCAGGGAAGTGCTGCTAGTGCCTGGGGGGAGGAAAGAGCTGTTTCCTGCTTCCTGGCTGCTGTGTCTATCTCCACTGCCAGAACTAGTGGGCTGAGCACACAGGTGTAAGCCTCTATGCTTTACATTTGTAGCTGCTGTAGGTGAGGCTTCCCTCTGGCTGGCCTGTCACCAGAGCATGGTTTGCTGGTTTGCAAGCCAGGTGCAGACTGGCCGGGAGTAAGGCACAACAGGTTCCATTTCATGGCAGGGGGCCTCGGAGCTGCATAGCCAGTCAGGGGCATGGAGTGCTTGAAGATCGTGAAAGTTCCCACCCTGCTAGGCAGAGTAACCCAGATAATTTTAGCTACCTGTCCTTTCTCCTGAGCAGAAGGCTCTGCACAATCCTTGCCCCTTTAACAGACCTCTCACTTCTAGGAAGTCTCTCAGACTGCCCACCCAGATCTGCCAGATATGAATCCCTGTTTTCCACAAACAGCTGGAATCTCAGTCTCTCCAGGTATTCCGCCTGTCTTACCTTTCCAATCCCAGTAATCAACAGAGCACCATGCAATGTAGGTTTATGCTCCCAGAGCAGATCTCCAAGGCTAGGTGTTCACCAGTCACAGGCCTCCACTCCCTCCCAGCTCTGTTTCTCTTCCTCCTGCTGGTTAGCTGGGATGGTGGAAGGGCTTGTGTCCCACTGGGTTATGGCTTTGGTATGTTACCCTGTTCTGTGAGGTCAGTTCTTAACTCCAGGTTTATGCAGTCTGGTGCAGCCTTTTTTCCTGTTGCTCTTTCAGGATTAGTTTTTTAAATTATATTTTCATAGCATATGTAGTTTTAGGAGGAGGTCTCTTTCTCACCTCTCATGCCACCATCTTTAATCTCTATGTGATTTTACACAGTGTCACCAAAAGACATTTTACTGTCATCTACCAGAAGACTTTTGTAGCAAATATACACATGGACTTTGTCTATGGTAAACTCTTAGAATGTTTCAGTGCACAGCCTGTGCAGCCTTAAAGGCAACCCTGACTGAGAGCAGGTCTTGACCTGTCCCTACATCCCCTTCCTTGCCTACCTGATGGAAACCTGGCACTGACTGCTCCCAAGGCTGAGCCTCAGGCTGCCCTTGCCCCTAGAGATGGCACATCTCCTTCACCTATCAGGACCCCCTGCCCTCCAGACCCACCCTCTTGTGGCTGCTGATGTCCATGTTATGAGAGGGAGTTTGTCCACTGTGATACCCATTCCTTCAACACACATTTAATGAGAATTTTCTGTCTCAATTTCTGCTGGGTTCTGGGAATGTGGAGATGGACCCACTTCCTCCCTCCAAGTACACAGTGGTTTCGGAGACCCCAGGCATTATGCTGCAAGGTCTCCATACATCTATCAGCTTATGCAATCTTTCATGACACACTGTCTGAAATATCTAAGGCCCTGACCCTCCCTATTTTTAATCACCTTGATTTTCCTCAATTGCATTTGTCATCATCTATGCTATATATTTTTGTTATCAATCTCCTGTGGGAATGTAACTCCATAATGATGGAAGCCGATAATTTTGCTTCTGAATTTCTGCCTTCTTTAATTGAAACACTTTGTGAATAGAAAATGTCTTCCCATTGAGAGTGTAGAATGGAAAGAATATCCTTATATATAGTGTCATATTTCAAATAAAACTAAAAACCAAAAAATTTTAAGGAACACACAGTTCCCAGAAAACTTTAGACTGACTCCTTCTCATTACTTCCATTTCTGTCCTTGCCCCTTTCTTATACAAAAATGAAACTGGTGTTTCAAAAAGACTACAGTGAAGCCAAATGTTGACCTTGTAACCAGGCAACAATGTTTAAAATCAAATCAGATGCCTGTCCTCTCCAGGAACCTGATGATCCTATAATTATCCCCTGGTGCAGATGTTGGCAGGTTATTAGTAAAAGAGTTATTAGAAATAGTGACAGTAGTTAGTCAATGCTGATATAAGCAAGTTCAAAACTGGCCACTCCAAAGACAATCACAATTCAAATTAATCTGACAGTCTTCTATTGCAGCCAAGTATGTTTAGATCTGAATAGTTATCCATTTATCATTTTTAGGGCTCTTCCTTTCATATGCCTATCTCACTCCTTGGAGAAAAATACAAAATTATTACATGTGGTTTTAAAAGCATAGGTATTCCATTTGTTATTTCTCTTCTTTTCAATCTTACTGAACAATCCTAGTGGTAACCATGCTATTAAGGAAAAATGCAATTTTATATTTATCAATCTTTTATTCCTAAATTGGAAGAATCATCAGCAAGGCTGGAAGCAAAAAATGTGCTTTCAATTTAATAAATTATATATGCCAAATGGTTTACATTTTTCAAGCAGAAATTAAGATTTGCTTTGTTTATGTAATTTTTAAGTTTTTTTATCTTAAAATTTTTTAAGTGGAATATAGTTGATATACAATATTATATTGGTTTTGGATGTACAACATCATTATTCCAAAATTATATACATTACTAAATGCTCAACATAGTAAGTGTAGTGCTGACTTACACAGTATAACTGTGATATTACATAATACAGATATTACAATATTATTGGTTATATTCTCTATGTTGTACTTCCATTCCTATGACTAATTTATTTTATAGTTTGAAGTTTGTACCTCTTTATCCCCTTCACCTATTTTACCCATACCTCACACCATTACCTATGGTAACCAACAGTCTGTTGTCAGCATTATAGGGGTCCATTTCTTTTTTATTTGTTTGTTTGTTTGTTTATATTCCACATATAAGTGAAACTGTGGTATTTGTCTTTCTATGTCTGACTTATTTCATTTAACATGACTTATTTCACTTGCCCTCAAAATCCATCCATATTGTCACAAATGGCAAGATTTCCTTCTTTTTTATGGCTGAGTAATATTCCATTGTGTATCTGTTTCACATCTTCTTTATACATCCATTGAAAGTATTAAAAGTTATAATATCTTGGAAATTTTATTTATACATTGGTTGAATGGCCACAATAAAACCAAGATATGGAAATAATTGAACTACAGCCACACCTCAAAGTAGTTTCTTTTTCTTGAAATTCTTCACTGCTTCCACAAATGATGTGAGAAGTAATATAACAAACATGGAAGCAAACATTTAAAAATCAAACTAGAATATGACTCCATAATTGGAGACTTGACTCACAGATAACTTTTTATGCAGCACCTGTTATGTTCCAGGAGCCTATGTGCACAGGAGATGAAGCAAGGATGAGATTGACTCAGTCCATGTTATCATGAAGTGGTTCTCATTCTGGTGGATAAATGCTGCATCTTATAATAGCTGTTTGTTCTCACTTAAAACAGTTTTTAAAATACTGGCATGTTATTATCTCTATTAGCAAGTCAGATTCAATCATAGGTCTGTGATTTTGAAGGTATTTCAAGACAACATTTTTTGCACTTTCATTATCTCATTCCTTTTCCCCATTGCCTCTGGCCTGGATTGAGAAACTGGTAGTTCGTAAATATGCATAACCAACAGAAAATTATTTTGATTATGTCTGTAGCTTCAAAAAATCTTAATTTTGACTGCAGAGTCTTGACAAATATAAGGTAACATGGGATATGCACACAAAAGAACTTGGCTTCAGGCTGCCAAGTCTCCCATTTATCTTAGCCAATGCTCACATAATCAAGGCATGCTCATGAAGCAGACAGCTCCAAGAAGTAGACCACTTTCCAAATTATATGCCCTTAATTCTACTGTGAGCCAATCAAGTCTCTGGCCAACATATGAGAGCACTGAAAATGAAAGCAGCTGTAACTGTCCAAAGGCTTGCTCAATACAGCTCCCGCACAACTGTCTTCTCTGTGAAGCTGGACAAGAGGCAAGGTGATGAGTTCACAGTAGCCATATGGAGTAGGTGTATCAGCTAGGTGGATGGATATCCCTTGATAGAGCTCAGGCAGTTATAAAGCTGTCAGCATAAAGGTTGCAGTGAAACCCACCAGGGAAGATTGTAGACAAGAAATCAGGGGAGCTGGGGAAGAAAACATGGGGAATGTGGGTCCTTCTTTAAGGGAAAAGCAGTCATTAGAGAAGACAGAGAAGGAGAAGACAGAGGCAGGAACATTGCTTACTTAGAAACTAAGTGTGGAAAAGTTTTAAGGAAAAGCAGATTGTCTACAAAATGCTGCAGAGAAGAGTACAATGAAAGCTAAAAAAGTGGTGGTTGGTCTTGGTGTCAGGAAGCCCCTGGGGACATTTCCAAAAAGGCTCAGAGAGGAGAGGAGACTTAAGCACAGAGGGTTGCTGCAGCACGTGGGGACAGGGAGTGAAAGCCTGGCACCAGGATGCTTCTTGGAGCTTTGCTATGAAAAGAGGGGAGGGAAATAGGCAGGCACAATTGAGGAAGAGGTTTTCATGCTTTGAGAGGCCTGTTATATTTAGACTGAGGAGAGTCAGTAGAGGAGGTGCTGTAAATAAAGAGGGGAAGGCTTGTTTGCTGGAATGGACATACGTAGCAGGTAGGATCAGAGCACTAGAGAAACGTCCTTGAAAACGAGAGAAGGAGGAAAGAGAGGCAGATGTAGGTCAGAGTGTGAGGAGCGGAAATGAGAGAATTTCTAACTCAGCTCCTTATTCCTTGGATGATATCACAGTTTCATTTTCAAGTGACACCCCACTGCAAAATAACAAGGCTTCAAGCCATCAGCCTCCCTTCTTTGGAGAAGAAGCAGTTTCCCTCCTTTTTTCACTGTCTGCTTTGAGTGAGTTATATAAACCCAATTTCAAACAATCCCTGAAGTGGTATTTCACTTTTAGCTTAAAAAGAAAAGGTATAATGATGAAAATAATTGAATGAATAGTTTCTTGCTTTAGCTAGTAGGAATATTATTAGCTGCCTTGGTGGTAATGCACTTTATTTTTTCATGTACTTATTTAGTTATTTCAGTAAGTTAGTGATAATAAGAAGTAGTTGAATTTTTTAAAAGAGCCTTTTTTCAAAAGAAGTAGATGAACATCAATTACACTAAAACTAAAGCTATTTTATTTGGCATTTGCAAATATTTAGCAAATTGACTCTATTGCCCTACAGGTGTACTCAAAATTGGCAGCTAGCTAATTCTGGAAGGCATTTTTAAAGTCTATAATGTAATAAAGTCTATTATACAAACACAGTAAGTTTTATTGATGTATTTTAAGAGAAGTATATAAAGCTATTTAACTTATTATTTAAAATGTTTAGACTCATAGGATACAGACTATAATTTGGGAGGTAAACCACTCACTAGAATGACAGCATGACATTCCAAAACTTCTCTTGAAAAAAAACAAACCATGGAGAGAGGATTAAAGATGGCAGCATGAGAGGTGAGACAGAGGTTTCCTCCTAAAACTGCATGTAATTAATATGACTAATCCTGAAACAGCAACAGAAAAGAGGAGTGCACCAAACTGCATACACCTGGAGAGAAGAATAAACCTCAAGGAACAGGGTAATGTACCAAAGCCGTGACCTGGAGGTACCCAAGCCCTTCCCCCATGTCAGCTGACAGGTGGGAGGAAGGGAAACAGAGTGGGGAGTGAGTGGAGGCCTGGGACTGCTGAATAACTAACTCCAGAGATCAGCTCTGGGAGCACAAACTTACATTTCATGGTGCTTTCATGGTACTCTCATGATTAGGGGGTTGGAAAGCTAAGACAGGCAGAATACCTGGAGAGACTGAGATTCCAGATCCTTGTGGAAAGCAGGGATCCACATCCAGCTGCTCTGGGACAAAAGAAAGGTGGGCAGTCTGAGAGACTTCCTAACAGCAAGAGGGCTGCTAAAGGGGCAAGGACTGCACAGAGCTTACTGCTCAGGAGAAAGAACAGGTGGACAAAATTGTCTGGGTGCACTCTGCCCAGCAGGTTGGGGACTTTCTCAATCATAGGGTGCTCCAGCTCCATGGCTAGCTGCACAGCTCGAGGGAAACCCTCCATGATATGCGGCCTACTGAGCCTGAATGTAAGTCATGAAACTATTAAACTCCTAGAGGAAAACATAGGCAAAAATCTCCTGAATATAAACATGAACAAATGTTTTTCTGAACACATCTGCTTGTGCAAGGGAAACAGAAGCAAAAATGAACACATGGGACTACATCAAACTTAAAAGCTTCTGTATAGCAAAGGACACCATCAACAGAACAAAAAGGTATCCTACAGTATGGGAGAATATATTTGTAAATGACATATCTGACAAGGGGTTAACATCCAAAATATATAAAGAACTCACATGCCTCAACACCCAAAAAGCAAATAACCCAAGTAAAAAATGGGCAGAGGATATGAAGAGACAGTTCTCCAAAGAAGAAATTCAGATGGCCAACAGGCACATGAAAAGATGCTCCACATCACTAATTACCAGGGAAATGCAAATAAAAACCACAATGAGATATGACCTCACACCAGTTAGGATGGCCAGCATCAAAAAGACTTAGAATCAAATGCTGGCAAGGATGTGGAGAAAGGGGAACCCTCCTACACTGCTAATGGGAATGTAAGCCAGTTCAACCTTTGTGGAAAGCAATATGGAGGTTCCTCAAAGAACTAAAAATAGAAATATCTTTTGACCCAGAATTCCACTTGTAGGAATTTGCCCAAAGGACATAATTTCTCAGATTGAAAAAGGCACATGCACCCATTTGTTTATTGCAGCACTATTTACAATAGTGAAGATATGGAAGCAACCTAAGTGTCCATCTGTTGATGAATGGATAAAGAATATGTGGTACATATACACAATGGAATACTATTCAGCCGTAAGAAAGAAACAATACCTACCATTTGCAACAATATGGATGGAACTGGAGAATATTATGCTCAGTGAAATAAGCCAGGCAGAGAAAGGCAAGTACCAAATGATTTCCCTCATTTGTGGAGTATAACAAAGAAGCAAAACTGAAGGAACAAAACAGCAACAGACTCACACACTCCAAGAAGGGCCTAGAGGTTGCTAAGGGTGAGGAGTAGGGGAGGGCGGCTGGGGAGGGAGGGAGAAGCAGATTGAGGGGTATTATGATAGGCACACACAGTGTGGGGGGATCATGGGGAAGACAGTGTAGCACAGAGAAGGCAAGTAGTGACTCTGTGGCATCTTACTATACTGATGGACAGTGACTGCAGTGGGGTATGTGGGGGACTTGATAATATGGGTGAATGCTGAAACTACGTTTTTCATGTGAAACCTTCATAAGAGTGTATATCAATAATACCTTAATAAAAAAAATCACCATGGAGACTCAGCATCTGTCCTCTTCCCAGGGTGTCCTTTGGGTTCAGTTTTATGCCTGAAACTTTCCTATTTGTCATGATTTCAGCTTTCAGCTTTGTTAGTTTGCAAAGGTGGAATTGTTTCAGGAAGCCCTGCCCTCTGTGAGCACCAGCAGTTGTTGCCTGATGGCTCAGACTCCACAGAGCATAGCATGGCGCAGCTGGGACCCTGGGCCACATGACCACACCAGAGGCCTTTTCCGTTCCTCAGCTCAGCCACCTTGCGGCAGGAAGTGCATCATCACCACGTCTGTCCTCTCTCCTGCCTTAGTTTCTTTTCGTTTCAAACCTGTTCTACAGACACAAGTGTACTGAATCGGCCTAGGCCTGATAGCTGGGCCTTAAATGAGCCACTGGAGTTTCTTTGCTCACCATAGACTTGGGGGCTCAGCAGGCTTCCGTTGCCTGCTGTCCCCATGCTACTCCCCACAAACTGATGTAAAACATAAAGCAGGCAGGATTTTTTCCATTTCTATGAATTATCCAGCTAGTGTAATATTCTTTTCTGATTAAAGCTCAGTCTTAAACCTCATCTCTGATAGGAGGAATCTGCTGGTCCAGTCCTGTAAGCCTGTGCACTGCCCCATTTCTCAGCCCAGGGCAGAGGCCCTGCTACCCTTGGACAGTCCCCCATGGACCCGGTCTGCTTGCCTGGTGCTAGGGCCACTGCAGGCTCAGAAGTGCCTTTGTGCGAATTAGTAAACAACACCATGCATTAATAAGCATACATATTTTGATAGACATGTGTTTACATGTATGTATAATGTAATATATATAAGATATATGTATATGTATTTTCTTTTTGTTTCTTTTATGGGTGTATAAATAATAAGAATGTGTTTTGCAATGTTTGAAATTTTAAGTTCATATTAAATGTGCTATTTTTGTGTTTTTAATGAGCATGGCTCAGTATTTCTCTCAACATTAAATATTCATTGACAATGTGATTTTAATATAGATGCATAAGATCCCATCATATGGAGAACATACCACAATTTGTTTAGCCAATTCCTAATTATTGGTCATTTTGATTTTAATGTTTTGCTATTACAAATAATGTTAAGACTATTGTGTTTCTGTGTCAACCTTTGATTGCATTTCTACATGAAATTTTTGTTAGTAATCAAACTCCAATGCTAATCAGCCTTTGGAAGCAGGTATGTTCTTTTTGGTCCTTTGGGCAAGAGTTTGCTTAACTGTATTGTGTGATTTTTTTTGTGTTCTGTGTTCTGTCATTTTTGTGTTTGACTAAGTTTAGATTTCTATTTCTTTATTAGCATAATGGAATAAATCAGTCAAGCAGAACCAAGAAAGCACTTTACTTTGTCTTGCAAATTGATATCGATCTATCTGAACACACATATAAAAAACCCCATCAGGGGCTGGTTTGGAAAGGGAGGAGGAACCTCAGAGGAGTGCGGATTTGGGGGAAGTCTGAGGGTGGATGCCATGGTCCCCGTAATCAAATGACCAGTAATCCTATTTTGTCTCCCCAGAACCAGTCCTAATATCATTTCTGTCTTTAAGACTAAGTCTAAAAGAGCTTCTCCCCAGCCATCTGTCAAGTTCCAATATCTCAGCTCCACATGCTACACTGAATCCTGCCAGAATATCAGACTGGGAGGTGCTCTCTGTGGGTGACTTGTGCAGCCCCAAAAGATAAGCTGGGGTCCTAACCCCAGTAATGCTGAATGGGACCATATGAGGAAATAATGGGAGTAAAGCCGTTAACATGAGGTCATCACGCGGGGCCCTACCCAGCGTGGCTGGTGTCTGTATGAAAAGAGGATATTTAGGTGCAGAGATGGGCACGGAGGGAGGGCAGTGTGAGGAGACGGGGGAGGAAGATGACCAGTGGGGACTGGGGTCGTGGTGCGGCAGGCAAAGGCACGTCTGGGCGAGCGGAGGCTGGACGGAGGAAGGAAAGATGCCTGCTCTACAGGTTTCAGGAGGAGCATGGCCCTGCCCACACCTTGATTTCAGACGTCTAGCCTCCAGAACTGAGAGACAATACATTTCTGTTGTTTTTAAGCCACCTGTCTGTGGTACTTTGTTTTGACAGTTCTAGGAGATTGATCCCGTACTTACATGTTATGACCAATGATAACAACCAATATTTGATCAGGGGGTTTAGCCTGTAGGACTTTAATTAGAGTTCAGCGGCCAGATTCATTAGATGCATTCACTCACCCATTCATTTCTTCATTTGACACATGCGTATTTAGTATCAAGTAGATTTTTCTTGATGGTAGTAGTACCATATTTCAGGAATAATTCTTTTTTTTCCCTCTTTGCCTGTAACTCGGTGGCCAAATAAAGCATTCCTACAGGGGAGCCATACCTGACCTCACTGGTCCTCTCTCCTCAGCACGGCCTCCCGTGTGTCACTGGATGATGTGTGGTTTGTATTACTTGGTGGTTCTGTCCACTTACCTTACCTTCTTAACTCGGTGATGTTTTGTTTGAGACAACTGAGGTTGATCAGTTAAATATATTTTCACCCACAGTAGTTAAGTCTCTACTACCTTTTTGACATCTTTTATTTGACAATTAGAAGAAATAAGTCCACAAGAGCCCAGCATTTCAGTAAATATGTCACTTTCTCCATTTATACAGCAAGGGTTTACTCTTTGATAATCATAACCAGTATTTCTCCTGTTTCTGTGAGGTCTAACATGGAAGTGAACACATAGTACTGACTTAGGAAATACTTGACAATAAAATATCTGTGGGTCCTGTACACCAATCTATCTGTTTAATACAGAACAGGGTTGGGCTCCTTGCCTAAGCTGATGTCTCTCGAGCCCTTTGTTTTGACCCTGAACAGTTATCATTGTATTGGAAGATTTCAGGTAGCACTGTTATGATCATTGGGAGTCAAGGCAGCAGTGGAGAATCATCAGAACTCTACGAGGAAGTGTAGACTAAGCTGGTTAAGAGGAAGCCTTGAGAGCCAATTTCCAACTTTTATGCCTGTGAGCTGTGTGACTTGGGAAAAGTAGTAAATACTGTCAAACACAGATGTGTTATGTGCAAAATGAGAGTAACAATACCTGCTTTGGGAAGTTAAGACCCTCCATTGAGAGATAGTGTGCAGTAAAACTTAAGGAGCATGGTCAATGGGCACAGTGAGCATTCATGGCCAGCACACTTCTATTGCTGAGCACAACTGAGCATTCTATTTCCAGGTGTCCTTGAATGATGAAGAGAACACCCAGGTTCCCCATGTAGTCACATGCTGGAGAGAACGCTCAGGTCCCCATGTAGCTGGAGTCAAATACAAGTCTGGAGGTTTAGGCTCACTTCATGTACTCTGAAGAATGCAAAATCCCATTACTTTTTTCATTTTTAACCTTTCATTTCTTACTTTAACATTGTTTCTTATTCCCCTCCCCCGCCCCTGCCTCAGCTTCCAGTCAGTTAGAACAAGATCATGAGACAAAATCCAATGCTACTAGTGCTTGTTCCAGCCCCTTTCTTCTTCTCCACTACCATCTAAATTTTTATATGCATTTAAATTTTCATTAACTTCTCTCTCAGTAACACTGGACAATTTGTGTGTAGACATCACTTTCAATGGGACCAAGCATTTTAAATTATTGTCCTGAGAGAAGTACTTGTGTTTCTTTAACCCTACCCAGAAGGCTAACTGGAGATACTCAGAGGCAAACTTAATGGAATAGAAGAAAAACAGTCCTAGGGCAGAAAAGAGGAAAGCCTTTTGTGATCTCAGTAAACTCCAAAATAGCATGGAAGTTATGGAACAAAAAGGCACTGTAAAATTGAGTTGTTTATTATATCTGACAACATCAGATTTCCAAAACATCCTTTATAGAAAAGGAAATCAGAGCAATGAGTTTCAACTGAATTCCGAGCAAGAAATCTACCTCAATTGTGTTAATGAAAACCCTAATGTTGATCCTGGCATTAATGTCTAAATTTTTAAACATTAATGCTTTTCATTACTCATAATCACCATTAAAACTTGAGCACTATCCATAAAACAAGGCTTTATTTTCAGATGCCAAATCCTAAAGTAAGAGCTGTTGCAGTTTCTAAGTGTAATAAAATGCCAGGTTGAAATATGAGGCTGTGGAAATATTCATTTTCATAGACCTTCAGCTCCTGAGGAACTGTTTGTAGCTCATCTTATCTACTTGTATAGCTTCATTTATTAGGATAATCTTATTATTTAGGGCATTTCTATAAGTGGTTTCATTTATTACTATGCCCTATAGTATTAGAGCACTTCTGTTGATACTGTAGGATCCTGACAATGGTTTTAAACCTGCTAATATGCTTCAAAGACTTCTGATATCCTTTACCCACAAAAAATGTTTTAAAACTGTCCATATACATAGCAAAGGAGCTTGGGAGCTGGGAAATGTGACCATGCCAGTCTTGGAGGTTGAGCAAGTGACTGGACTGACTGGAATGAGAACCTTGAAGGGTAGAAGGGGACACAAAACTCAGTTTCTTGACCTATGCCAAAATTTCACTCCTGAGGTGAAAGCCTGCATGGTGGTCTAGCAGGAACCTGATTACTGGATATCATTTCTTTTACCATGTATAGTTGTTGATATTCTCTGCTGCAGAGAACAGTTTTCAATATTACCTGCTTCTACATCATCCCCCATTCAGCAATTAGAGCACCTGGGATGAAAGAGGGGTGGGGAACTGGGGTTCTCACATGCAAAGAACTCTAGCTAGGCCTGATTTAAGAAAAGCATTAGCAGTTGGAGGAGTATATGCAGGGAAGAAATTATGATTTTCCCATGTTTCATCACAGTAGGGGCAAGCTGCTGGGAAGAATGTACTCTTTTTGTTGTTGTTGTTTATTCATTATTTATTTATTTATTATTATTATTTTACATATATGTGTTTTTCTTATTAAGGTATCATTGATATACCATCTTATGAAAGTTTCACATGAGCAACATTGTGATTATTACATTTACCCATATTATCAAGTCCCTCCCCACACACACCCTACTGCAGTCACTGTCCATCAGCATAGTAAGATGCTATAGAGTCACTACTTCTCCTATCTATGCTATACTGTCCTCCCCTTGACCGCCCTACATTACGTGTGCTAATCATAGTACTGTCAATCCCCATGTTCCTCCCTCCCCACTCAGCCTCCCCACCACTCCCCTTTGTTAACCTCTAGTCCCTTCTTTGAGTCTGTGAGTCTGACGCTGTTTTGTTCCTCCAGTTTTGCTTTGTTATTATACTCCACAAGTAAATTAAATCATTTGGTACTTGTCTTTCTCCACCTGGCTTATTTCACTGAGCATAATACCCTCTAGCTCCATCTATGGAGCTTGTTGCAAGTCGTATGATTTGTTTTCAAAGAATGCATTCCTTAAAGAAGGCTTCAGTGACCTAAACACATGAATGTCAAAGCAGTTTGCTCTGAGAGATCATGGAAAAGGAGGGGGTTAGGGAATGGAACTTGGAGTTGGGAGACAATGAGAATGTCTTGATCCCTGCTCATGTTGTAGCTTCCATGATGAATGGGGCTCAAGAAGAAAACAGGAGGAGGACCTTCCAAAGGAAACAGAGAGGGTGCTCCCCAAAGGTGACTGAGGTGTTACTAATAGGCATCAGATTTCTCAACACTGCTGGAGGCTAAGTATTGCAAAGACTATCCTCAAGACATTTTTCTTTTTTACTTAAAAAACACACATGGAAATAAAAAACCTTGTGAACATGGCATGTGCTCAATACATTGTAGCATAACAGCTAAATTACAGAGAAACCACCTCTCCTGTTATCCTGCCAGCTCACACTGAGGTATTGGGTCTGGATCCTTCATGGCCTGGTATACAGCTACACTGTCCTAATCAGAAGGCACAGACATTAATAAAAGTCCTAGCTAGGAACCAGCAGCTATTACAAGGCAGTGCAAAGCAAATGGTCCAAATGGAAGGAGTGGAGGTCCTGTTTCAAAGCAGCATTGGATGAATGCTGCTGGGAACTGGGAACTCAGCTGGAAATTGTACAAATTAACCTCTGTGGTTGGGTCAAGAGACATCTAGGAATTGGCCGAATCTCTCCAGAAAGAAAAAATAATCCTTTACATTTTCTGGCATCTAGGCACAGAAAACATTAGCCTGGCTAATGATATCCTGATGATCCTGAACAGCCAATCTCCCAAAATGTTTTGTGGGAACCTTAAGAGTATTTAGAATATCTCCCAAATGAGTATCTATTGATAAGATGAAAGAAAAATGACCTCTAAGGAACAGATCCATAAAAGCAATTCAGCAAAAATGTGTCATACTAATTATGATCTCTTCTTTTGCAATGGATAGAAAGTCCAACTTGAACTGGCATTAGTAAACAAGGAATTAATTAACTTCCTTCAGTGAAATGTCTAGGAATATACTGGCTTTAGATGCTGCTCATAGAGGGGTGCAGATAGTGTTTTCACAAAATGATTTCTCATGTCCATATCTTTAAGAAGAGAACCACCTTCCTTTCTGTGTATTCTATCCTCAGAAAAGTCTTTCTTTTGAGTAGAAGGCTGGCTGCAGAAGCTCCGGTTACACCTGTCACGTTCTGTATCCATGGAAACAGAGCAGTGCCTCTCACCCAGCACATTTTCTTGTTGCTTCATTGGCTGGTCAGGTCAGGTGTTCTTCCTGAAATCAGTTATCAGGCTGAAGATGATTTCACTGACTGGCTTCATCCCAGGACTCCTGCCTTCCCCCGAGACTTGTCAGGTCACAAAGCCTAGAATGAATCTTTAAAGTAAATCAGGCCGTTAGCCTGAAACAGTGGAAAACTGGGGAGGCAAACAGCAAAGACCCACTAGTTAGAGTGAGATTAAAATGAAACAGAGCATGATAAGATTTATAAAAAATTAAATTTAAACAAAATGGAGTGCAATACACAAAGACAATGAAGAATAAAATAACAGAATCAAAATCTGCATTGGAACAAGTCAGAGAAGAAAAAGTAAAATGGTGCAAATATAAATTGAGACATGGAGAAAAATAATTAAGAAAATTGTTTAGAGGACAGAGGAAAAGGAAAGGAGGAAACAAAAAGTTATTAAAGGCAAAGAAAAGAAATTCAACTTAAAAATTATTTATTAGAGTAATGAGCCCATAAATAGAGCTCAGAAATATACTCAACTGATCTTTGACAAAGGAGCAAAGGCAATACAGTGGAGCAGAGATAATCTTTCCAATAAATGCTGCTGGAACACCTGTACATCCACATGCAAAAAATGTATCTAGAGACAGACTTTACACTTTTCACAAAAACAAACTAAAAATGGATCATAAACCTAAGTATAAAATGCAAAACTATAAAACTCCCAGATGATAACAGGGGAAAAGCTAGATGACCTTGGATATGGTGATGACTTTTTAGATATAACACCAAAGGAACAATTCTTGAACAAAATAATTAATAAGCAGCACTTCATTAAAATTAAAAACGTCTGCTCTCTGAAAGACAATGTCAAGGGAATGAGAGGATAAACCTCAGACTGAGAGAAAATATTTGCAAAGGAGATACCTGATAAAGCACTGTTATCCAAAAGATACAAGAACTCTTAAAATTCAACAAGAAAGAAGCAACTCAACTAGAATACAGGCCAAAGACTTTAATAGACACTTGCTCAAGAAGATATACAGATAGAAAACATGGAATATGAAAAGATGCTCTACATGTCATATGTCATCAGGGAAATGCTGATTAAAACAACAAGGTACCTGTTAGAAGAGCCAAAACCCATAACACTGAACAGCAAATGTTGGCAAAGATATGGAGCAACAGGAACTCTCATTCATTGCTGGTGAGAATCCAAAATGCTACAACCACTATGGAAGACAGTTTGGTGTCCTACAAAACTAAACACACTCTTACCATATAATCCAGCAACTGGGCTCCTTGGTGTTTACCCAAGGAGTTGAAAACTTATATCCATACAAAAAAACCTGCATACATGTATTTATAGGAGCTTTATTCATAATTGCCCAAACTTGGAGTCAAAGAAGATGTTTTTTAGTAGGTGAATGGATAAATGCACTGTGACACATCCCGATAATGAAATATTAAGTGCTAAAAAGGAATGAGCTTTTAAGCTATGAAAAGACATGGAGGAAACTTAAATGCATATTACTAAGTGAAAGAAGCCAATCTGAAAAGGCTATATACTGTTTGGTTCCAACTATATGACTTTCTGGGAAAGGCAAAATTACAAGTCAATTAAAATAATTGGTGATTTTGGATGTTGGATTGGGGTAATGGATGACTAGACAGAGCCCAGAGGATTTTTAGGGTAGTGAAAATACTCAGCATTATGCTATGATGACAGATATATGTTATTATATATGTGTCCAAGCCCATAGAATGCACAGCACTGAGAGTAAAGTTTAAGGCAGTTTGGACTACGAGCAATTGTGATGTGTTAATAGATGCTCATCAATTGTTAACAAATGTACCATTTTGGTGGAGGATGTTGATAATGGGGCTTTTACAGTGAGAAAGTAGAATTCTGTATTGTCTTTGCCATTTGATTTATTTATCTATTTTTACTTCCAACTTAAACTATTCATTTCTTCTAATGAAACAGAGATCCTCATTTTTTTTTACAATAGAATTAATGTATGTTTATTGTCTTGAAAATTAAGAAAATACAAGAGCAGAAAATAAATACTCCAAGCTAAGGTCTTAATGTCAATGTATATTTTCTTTCACTGTATTTCCCACTTTTTACATAACACAAACATACACATGCATGTACACACACAGATAATGTCCAATGCACTGTTATGATACAAACTGGTTTTTTTGTTCACTAAACAATTTATCACAGAAAACCATTTAATGCATTATAATTAAAAAAATTTTTATTAAGATATGGTTGATATACTCTCTTATGAAGGTTTAACATGAAAAAGCAATGTGGTTACTACATTTACCCATATGATCAAGTCCCCACCCCTACCCCAATGCAGTCACTGTCCATCAGTGCAGCAAGATGCCACAGATCCACTACGTGCCTTCTCTGTGCTACACTGTTCAAAGATCCTCATATTGCACTATGAACAAAACTAAAGTACATGTTGGTTACAGAAACATAGAATGATGTCAGCAAAATTGCAGAATGGGTAGCTCTGAGCTCTTAGCCACCCAGTGAAACATTAAAAACAAGCAGAAACTGTCAGAACCAACTTTGTTAGGACTCTGAGAAAGAATCAAAGGTTTACAGCAGCCAAATAAACACTAAATCAAGAAAAAGGCAACTTCAAGATCTAGAAAAGCTTTGTCACATTTTTACTTGTTCTCATCCCAACCCCTCCTGGTCCAGTGGTAGTCTTGAAGAGAGAAGCCCCATGCTTCCAGTACTTGATTTAAAGAAAAAATCCCCAAGCGATTATGCAAAAACTTCTCATTTGTCTTACTTGTCTTACTTCAGTGTTAATAGACAGATTGTCTAGGGTTTTTTTTCTCAGTCCATGTACAAAATTAGGGAATTAAATAGCTTTTTCTGTACCCAGAAACTGCCATGACAAGCCATGGCATGAAAGAAGAATATAAAATTAAATTTCTCACATCACAAAGAACAAATTCAGGGAGCATCGAAGCCTGTGCTTGCTGCAGGCTTTGCTCCTGGGTGGAGTAGGGAGAGTGATGCATTTCCTTAGTAATGTCAGTTCACACAGAATGGTGTTCTGCAGAGAAACTGATTGAATGAGACCCTCCAGAGTTCACTTCACTTTCAGAACCCATATAATTTTTATTGCATTGCACACTGGTGGACATAAGCAGAACATAAATTAGCTTGGTGCGGAAGCATTGTGCACCTGTCAATAAGCTATTTAGTCATATTCAAGTTATATTATCACTGTATTATTAAGTGCTGGTGTGGGAGGAAGACATGCAAGAGTGAAGAGAGACCTTTCAATGCACCTACCCATTTCAGCCTCTTTGTTTCTACCTCGCTTTTCCTCCCTCCTTGACTGTGTGAAGCCTCTGAAAGGACTGTTATCAACTATCATTAAACCAGCCACCTTGGTCTCCTTGGCAACCCTTATCAAACTGTACTAGCTGCTTGACGGCTGGTGAGTACCTCTCACCCTGCACTGAATGAGAAGCTTCAAATTGTTACCACCTGGTATATTGAACTCATAAAATGTCAGGATAAGAGCTGTACTTTAGACTGCCTACAGTCTTTGTGGTATAAGAAGATGTATCAGGATTCATCATCAGCTGTGAAACAAAAGAGGTGGGAGGAAAAAGAAAACTCATTTCATAGTGGCAGGGAAACAATTCTCATTGATTCCCTTTTCAAACTGATGGATGATTTTATGGAGAATGTCTCTCCCCGACTCTGATATGTTGTTAATATTTGTATTGTTCCCATATCCATATCTCAGCTTACAATGTGCTGTGTTTGCCACCAAAGGAAAAAAGGGAAGCCACCTCCCTTAGGTTCTCTGCCAGTTCGGTGTAAGATGAAGGGAGGGCTGCCTATTGTCCCTAAACCATTCCTTCCTCCCTTTTTTTCTGTTACAGAGTTCCAGTTCTCTTAAAAATTTCAGCCCACCACCCAACAAACACACACATGGCTCAGGAGTAAACCCTGCCTAATTTAAGCCAATAACAGTGATTTTATTTCCTTTGTCAGTGATGGCTTAGGAGAGGGTCTGTGATTCAATGCTAGTTAATGGAAAAGGATGGGAAGTCAGCTGGGAGGTTTCAGAGGGCTGCTTAAAAAAGAGACAAGGAGAAAGCAACAGCATGATGCTTCTGTTGCTAGAACTGGGGTAGCCTCCTTGTGATCTTGAAGGTGCTAGCCCGAGGCTGGCAGAAAAGAGAAAGGAAAGAACCTGCTTGTTGATGACGTCACTGAGGTGTTGAATTAACTGACTAGTGTTGAAGGAGCCCAACACCGGGACTTTTACAGTGAGAAAGTAGAATTTCTGTATGTCTTTGCCACTTGGTTTATTTATGTATTTTTACTTCAAGCATCCTAATACATCCCAAATTCCTCACCCTACTTATTTTCAGGCCCCAATTCCTCAGAGTACTTTTCTCAGAAACCTTGCTAGGCATTGACAATCATCAGTAATCCATCTTCACTGATAGATGTCCCTTGGATTAAGCCATTGATCTGAATTAGTTAAAATGTGAAGATTTCCTAGGGAAGCTGCTGACTCAAACATCTTTTAGTATCAAGTGGTTTGCACATTAGCTTACTTTAAATTAGTTCCCAAGAAAGTTTTATCTAGGAGAGGGAAGATTCTATATAAAGGAAGGGATAATAAGGAAACAGTAAGGAAGCTTGAACTCCATCCAGGGTTCCGAATGATGAAGGAACAGCCTGAGGCTTGTTGGGATATAGAAGAGCAGAAAAGCAAGGGAGGCAGGCTTGGAAACTAGAATAAGGAAAGAACAAAGTCTCTTAGTCATTGTACAAAAAGAGGAAGAATGAAAAACAGCCAAATTCTCACCTCTCTTTTGGGAAGGTGCAGAACTATTATCTAAGGTTGATAAATCAGGAAATAAATTTACAAACTTACTATTTCCAGAGTAAAAGTTTTTGTTCTGTTGCGGAACTGCAGGCTTGATCATAGGTCACCCACCCCTAACACTTATGCCTTAAAAAAAGTCTGGGAGAAGATACCAATTAATTCCCAGGACTCTAGAACCACTTCCCATCAAAGAGGCAGACCTAATGAGGAGACAGACCTTCCTAGAACATAGCAAAGGAAACCTGCTCCAGCCCTTCTGTATTTTATTTTTAAGTGTGAACATACTGCAGTGACCACCACATAGCGAGAGAGCAGAGAATCATGAGGATGACTGCAGAAGACTGTGAAAAATTAAGAAAACACAAAGCTAATTGGGGAGATGTAGTTTCAGGGTAAAAACGTGCAAGAAGTACCTAAGTAAGTTCTGGTTATAGTCAACAACACTGTTGAACACTGTCCTGTAAACGTCAATGTTGCTAAGAGACTAGATCTTCATCGTTTTTACCGTAAAAACGAAATGATATGATGTTATGTGATAGAGGTGTTGGCTAATGCCACAGTGGTAATCAAATTGCATTATACAGTTGATCCTTGAATAACACAAATTTGAGCTGTACAGGTCCATTTACAGGCAGAATTTTGAAAATGAATATGTTGGAAAACTTTCTGGACATGGGAGGCAATTTGAAAAACATTTTCTTTTCTCTAGCTTACTTCATTGTGTTAATTGATTGTTTATGTTATCAGTAAAGGTTCCAGTCAACAGTAGGCTATAAGTAGTTAAGTTTGGGGAGTCAAATTATACCCAGATTTTCAGCTGTAGGGAAGTCAGCACCCTTATCCCCACCTTACTGAAGGGTCAGCTGTATAAATATATCAAACCAAGTTGTCACACACCTTAAACTTACACAGTATTTTGTGTGAATAGTAAGTCAATGTTTTAAAAAAGCTAATAATGGAAGAAACAGATTTTTGAAAAACAAAGAGAACTTTGAAAAATCTCTAAACTTGAATACTCAGGAGAACTTTAGATGTTATTTCTTATAAAATGAGAATAGGATGAAGAGAATACTCAAAGAATTTGAAAGATCTTTCAAAGACTAAAAGCATAATTGCAAAAACAAAAAATATTTAAATAGAAGATTTGAAAAACAAGGTGACAAAATTTTCCAGAATGTAGAGAAAAAAATTTTAAAGACAATGAAAGATAATTGGGGGCCAGGGGTGGTTAGAAAGATCTAAAAGCTCAAACCAACAGGCATAATGTCAGACAACTGACAGTTTTAGAAAAAGAGAAGATAGAAAATAAGAAAGGAAATTATCATGAAAACAATAGGAAAAACTTCCTAGAACTTAAGATAACATTTTTAGATTTAAAGGAGCAAAAAATTTATAAAAACCCTTATGCTTAGAAAGCAGCTGCAAAAATATTGGACTGGAAAGATGTGGGACTCAGCAAGTCATATATTCGAGGAAAAAGATTCCAAGCAACAATTAAGATAATTGATATAATAGAAAAATCTTGAGGATATGATAAGGGACCTTATTCTTTGGCAGGAAGGAAAACAAGTTAATGAGAAACTAAAAAACAAAAAAAAAAAACCCCAAATTACCTAAGAATGTCATAGGAAAGGTAAATGGGTGATTAACATGCCAGCTTACATAGTGCACATCACCACCATAATTGAAAAGAGAAGGTACATCTACTGTTTAAATTTAGAAAAATAACAAATAATGTAACTAGAATCAACATCATAAGCAAACATTCTTAAGAGATTTGTGAAGCAGAGCAAATCCTCATCTTTCATCATGGAAAGGCACAAGATATTATCTAACATTGATAAATTGCTCTGTAATAGACTTCTGTTAAACATGGTGAATTAACCACATGTAATTACTTTCTTTCTCTCAGAGATCCCATTAAAATTATAAACAAAAAAATGAAAAATCAATCTAGGGTGGCAGAGAGCATGAAAGAGGGACCATGAGTAGCAGACAGAATTAACTGGAGTCTGTCTGTGAACACTAGCTCCACCAACCCCAATTTCCTCTAACAGAACCTAAGAAGGTAAGGGTTTACCCCACCACTTCTAGTAAGTATTCAGAGGAATTCTTCTCTAGAAAGCTCTAATAGCATCAAAGAAAAGACCTCCAAATTCTGGCATTTCTGGGTCACCCAGCATGTGGGCTGAATCATTCCCCTACACCTCAAAGTGGAGCTGTCCAGGCCATGTGCAGACTTCCTAATCAGCTTTTCAGTGCCCACTCTTTTTATTTGCTTCTTTACTTCTTTCTGTAATATTTGACACACAAAACTATATGTGACATTTATGTAAGTTATAAAGCATATTAATAAAACAAACACCAGTGAAACCACAGGCCAATGTAAGAGCTCATATAAGAACTGCTGGTAAGATATAAACACTCTGTGACTTTCTTTTCTATATCATATTTGCACTTTTTACCCAGAGTTTATCACAATCTTGGATTTTATATTCATCATTCCTATGCTTTTTAAAAAAATACAGCTTTTGCCACAGGCATAGTTTTTGCAGGGTAATAATTTGTTCAGTTTTCTTGCTTTTGTGCTTTATAAAAAGGATATTCTGGATTCTGTTTTTAATCATTCAAACTTATATTTATAGTATTTTTTGGAAAAGACCAGACAGCAAATATTCTAGTCTTTTTGAGGCATATGGTCCCTGTAGCATCTGCTCTGCTGTTTTAGCAAGAAAACAGCCATGGATGACATGTAAACAAGTGAGTGGTGACTATGTTTGTTATTTACAGATCCGTCAGCCAGCAGGTCTTGACTCCAGTGTAAGACACAGGTGGGCAGGATGTTTGTTTTGCTGAATATACTGTTACCAGATGCAGTGTAATAGGAGCTCAAAAAGTATTTCTGAATAAATGAATGCTTACATGTATACATTCACACGTCAGTGGCATACTTCTCTGAAAATTGCCTTGGGATAAATCATTAGAAGCGGAATTGTAGGAATGCAAAGTATGGGTTCATAATGTACATTTCCAAGATTTTACCTTCCTCTTAAAAGTGTACCTTGTTTATTCATGGCAACAATGTATAATAGTGCCCATTTTCTCATGCTCTTTTCAGAAGTAGTTATTATCAGTTCCTGCTACCTTTGCCTCCCTAACTGAAGAAAAAAAGTGAAGTCCATTATTCTAATTTATTTTTATTACCAATGAGCATGCTGAAATATTTTCTGGCTTTTTCTATTCTTCTTTCATGAAATACAGCTTCATATCTTTTGTTTGTTTTTCTATTTAATTTGTTCTGTGTAAGAACGTTTTGCATGTAATAGAAATTAACACCACACATGTCCAACGATGATGAGACAACATTCACTATGTGAAGTTATTGCTTACTATAGTCGAGCACAGCATGCTGGTGAGGCAGTCTCTCCCAAAAGATCAGAATGATGCTCTTTTATAGGATTTTTGGAAAGCCTTGAGGTCAGGGATTAACAGACTTCCAGAGGTCGAAGTAGGTTGGAATCCCCTGGCAGAAGTGTGGTTACTTGTGTGAGGCTGTACTGACTGGTTCTGCCCTCAGTAGTGTGTTATTGGAAAGTTCATACCTGATTGGCAGACTGTCACAAGCACCTCACTGATTGGTTGGTTATAAAAGTCTGTTCTCTGAGGCAACTTGTCTTTGATGAGCCAGATGTTAAATGGGCTCTTATGGCTACTTGCTACAGTGGTGAGAGAACAATCAGGTTTATTCCCTATGTTTGTGGAACCATTTTGATTTTCACATGTTATATCAATATTGCAAATAGTTTCCCTATTTTTCTGTATGTTTTAACTTTAATCAAGGGTTTTTCTGCCATAAGAAAGCTTTAAATTTTACATAGACAAATTTATCTGTGTTCCTTTTCAGTTAGCTTTGCTATCACATTTTTCTTGAATTTACTCCAACCTTCATGGTTATGGAAAAAATTTTTTTCTTAAGTGTTAACAGAGTTTTAAAATTTAAATCATTAAAACATTTTAATAATTAATTCATCTGGAATTAACTTTTGGTATAAGTATTATGTGGTGATTTAACTTCTTATTTCAAAATGATTTTCAATTTTCCAGTCGCCTTTTATTGAATAATTTATAACTCACTTATTTGAAGACTACAATTAGTAGACTATAGAATATATACATGTATATGTGTGCATGTGTATTTGTGTGTGTATCATGTATATGTGTGTGTATCTGATTTCATTTCTAGAATTTTATTTCCCTATAAAAGTGACACAAATTTTCAGTTAGAATAGCTTTATAATTTATTTGAGTAACTGAAAGGGCAACCTTCAACTTATTTTTCAAGACTGTCTACACTTTGATGTGGTGAGATTTAGTAATGTATACAATTATTGAATCACTATGTTGTATACCTGAGACCAACATAAGACTGTATATCAATATATCTCATTCAAAAAAGCGGTCTAGCCTACTATGCCCATTCATTCCTCTATATGAAGTTCTAAATCTTCTTGGTAACTTCTTCCCTCCCACCGTAAAAAATGTGGTCTTGTATTTTTATTGTAAATGCATTTACTTTATGTTTCATTGGGTAAAGGGGGGTATGGCCATCTTTGTCATATCGTTTTCCCATCTGAAAAGTTGCCAGATTCTTGAATTACTCACATCTTTTACATTTCTAATCAGAGTTAAGCTTTGGTAGCTATAAACCTTCATGACAATTTTTTGGAAGCATAAAACCCTTACTTCTCAGAAGAAAATTACATATGCAGAGACATAATAATTTGCATGATATTCCTGGAAAATAGTGTTTTGAAAGTCTATCCATTTGAAAAAATGCATCCATTAAAAACTGCCTCATACTCTGATGAACAGTTTTATTAGGTTTTGCTTTTCTTGTGGGGTCTTCCTATTTCATATGTTATTGTTTCAAATGTGTCATCATGACATGTTGGTTAAGAACAGGGCCTCTAGAGCCAGTCTACCTGGGTTTAATTCCTGTTCTCCACTTACTGAAACAATCACTGATTCTCACTGAATCTCTTTCCTTCTCTTTAATATGATGATTTTAAAGGTAACGTATCTTAGAACAGGCCTTGCAAATACCTAAGTGCTATATGAGTGTCAACTATCACTATTAAAAATTGAGTATTTTTTTCAAATTAGTCACTGTATCTGGCTACTTCCTCTCTTTGACTTTTAACCATTTTAAAGTTTAATCTCTCTTACATTTTCTAAATAGTATATATCCCCTGCAAATAATAGTAATTTTGATTTTCCCTTTTCAATATATATACCTTTTGTTTTTTCTTTTTGTTGCATGAATTGGCTTAAATTTGCAGAAAAAAAATTAGTCATGGTACAAGACCTATTCTTATCATAATGGATATAACTCTTATTTCACACTTAAATATGCTTGTAGCTGCTGGGTTTCGATCATAAGAGAATATCCTGCTCTTCCTAGAAAAACAAAGGATTTTATTTTTAGCAATAAATTAAAGGTAACTTATCAATGCCCGTTTTGGGCATTTCTTGGATAATTATACCATTTTCCTCCTTAAAATACTAGTTTGAAGAGTTATATTAATTGATTTCCAAATACTGGTCATAATAAAAATTATACTAGTATGGTATATTATACTCTACTAATTGCTATACTTATTTTACTAATCCAGTAGGTTTAATCTGAATCCATAAACTCAAATGTCATTTTTCATAAATTAATTTTAATGCTGAATATGAGCTCTCATCCTGCCAGGGTTGTGAGTGTTTCAGGACGATTGTGCCTCCTCCTGGTAAGTGTCAAGGTTCTACTACCCAGGAAGTACCAGTCCGACTGTCCACACAGGTGATGGTCAGGCACCTACAAACCCATGATCTTTTCTGATCCAAGAGCTCTGTGCTACTTCCGTGTATCTCTTGTGTCTTCAGAACATTTGCAAGCTGAGAGCATCAGGTCAATAGTCTTGTCTCTGAAGAAACACCTTGAATTTATTTCTCTCTTGAGCATTGCCGGACTACAGGAATTTATGACCCACTAAACTCACTGCCTGAGTTTTGAGCAACCTAAAGATGATTTCCCCTTTCTGCGAAGCTTTGCTTCAGTTCCCTCCAATCAGGGCTAAAGAGTGTCTATAATCCATCATTTCAGAAGGGCAAAGAAAGGGTAAAAATGAAAAGCTGTTTCCATCTTTCATCAGTCTAAATGTTTATATTGTAACCAACCAATATTTTATGTAGAACTTTTGCATCCATATTCATGAGCAAAACCTGACCATAATTTTTTTCTTGGCTAATCTTTGTCAGATTTTAGTACCAAGGCCCTAAATAAATTTTGAAATTTTAAACATTTTCTGTTCTCTGGAACACATTAAATAAAATAGGAATTATTTGTTCTTTGACGTTTGATAGAGCTTACAATCTGTACATGGAGAATATTTTAGGCTAGTTCTTTGACAGGTTTTAATGTCTTTCATGATTATTGGTTTCCAGATTTCAGTTTCATTAAAATTCTTTTTCATGCAGCACTAAAAAAAATACGTAATTCTGTTTGTGTGTGGAAGCTAATGGTCACTTGTGACTTCCAAATCTTTTTCTGCTGGTTCATTATGGCTTCACTAGCAAGTTGTTTCTTATCCCCTCACATCCACTAAATATGTAATGATCTATAGCTAATTAAATTGTTTTATGATTCTCATATATTCAAGCAAACTTACTAATTATTTCTTTTAATTATTCCTACTAACACTTCAAATGAAATTTGCTGAATATTTATCTTTAAAAGAGAATGTGGTAGGGCATATTTAGAACTAGAGAACTGTTATTTACAGCCCACATCAGACAGCTGGAATTGGCAGTCCTACAAGAATTCCTTCTAAAACAATGCTATGATTTAAATGAAAACAGTGACATTAGTCGGCTGCAGCCTGCTGCTAGATTTTTAAATAATGAAATATAGAGTAATGAAAAACACTCAAAAATGAAACTGGGTATTGAAGCCCAGAAATTGATTTCACTACTCTGAGTTCTAAAAATCCTGTTAACTATTTCATTGTCTCATTTCATGAAATATTTATGCAATAGAATTGAAGCCTGGGAAGAGTTCAAACAACCAAAAATGAAGTGGAGTTTTGCATTTATCCAGGAAATAGATTGTTGAGTTAAATGATTTGTGCATCTTTGGTACTCTTTATTTTCTTAGGTGTCAAATTTCTCCTTATTTCCAATTTAAAGATATGGTCTTACATTGCTCAAATTCCTGGAACAGAATGGAATTACATCCATTTGTGGGAATACCATTAGTTAAATGTAAAAATTTATCTGAAATATTATTGTGATGTGAATGACATATATACACTCCATGTATAATTGGGGTAAATATCCTTAGCATCTGGAAGAATCCTTCCATTTCTTCCAAATCCTAGGGAGTAAGGGTTTATGGTAGAGAAGGCCAAGAAGAGATTTCTGAGATTGCCTCTGCCAGCCAAGATAGTTAATTGGAAGCAGTAGTACAACCTGAGTCTAATAGTAGAAATTAGGCCTCTCTCAGAGAACAAGAGGAGGTGAGGTGCTACTTCTCAACTCATTCTCATCCAATTCACTGTTGTATTCCCTGACCAAGCTGTATGGATGATGGTGGACTACAGAAACTTAAAATTAGATCTGCTGTATTGATGGCTTCTCCACTGAAAAGGATGAACGGAATCTCTGGCGCCTGTATCTAAGGTAAAGATCACCCAGAGCAGTTTGTGTGTGTATGGGAAGTACAGCAATACACATTTACTCTTATTCCAGGGTTCTTTTAGCTCTCCTGTTTTCTGTCACAGTATTGATCGTGGGGATCTTGCAGTGATAGCAAAAGAGCTTTCTGGATGCCATACAGAATAACACTATTATCTGAATTCTTAGAGAATGTCTCTGATTTACTGACATGGGATCCTACATAGCTTCTTAGATCTAGTGGCCTGCTGTACAGTAGTAGAGGTGTGACAGAGGGCATGTGACCGTGGGACTCCCTCTTCCTATGGTATGCTACAAGGAGTGACTTACTGAAGGCTCAGCTAAAAAGCCAGCTCAGGATGTCACACTTAAAGAACAAAGGTGGCTTTGTCCTCTAGAATCATATGTATACTAAATATTCAATAACATTATGTGGCCCCCTATAGCTCTAACCCCAGCAGCCAAAATACATGGGTCCAGGAACAAATAGTGGAAATACTGCTGGCCTCCATTGCCATCATTCCTAGTAGCCTTGCAGAATTTGTGAGTCCTATCTCCACAATTTAAGATTTGCTGGATTAGAGATCTCAGATTCCAAGGGGCAGAGTAAGAGATCTCTTAACTTGAAGCCACAATTTAACTTTGGTCACTTTGGTATCCTTATGCTGGTAGATCAACAGTCAAAAACAGGAGTCACTGGCTGGGATAATTAACTATGATTAGTATAAGTAGCTAGAATTCTCACTGTAACACAGGGCAGGGAGGTGCTTATCTAGAAGTCAGTGGCTCAGTGAGGTCACTTCTTGGTGCTCCCGTGCTCAGTGACAAGCGCCAACAGGCAACTGCGGTAACTAAGCAGAGCAGCCAAGGGCGCCCAGACCTCAGAGATAGAAGTCAGCTCATCTAATCAAGCAGACCACCTGGAGCAGCTGAAGGGCTGGCTGGGCTGAGAGCCATCTAGGCGTTGGAGCAGAGGAGGGAGATGGTAAGTCCAGCGTCGGCCGTGGTACTGGCTGCCGCAGCAGGAACTGCAGCTTGTCCTTCTGCTGACTGTGGATTTGTCAGAGGTCGTGCTGGCTGCCACTTTAAAGAATCAGTGACAGTCTACTGGGGACCTGAGCAGATCTGAGCCTCATGATGGTGAATGGAAGCATTTCTGATTTTATCTCGCACCAGGGGTCTCAGCAACCTTTGTCTGGCTCTGCTTCTCTGCCTGAAGCCTTTCAGTTTGTTTCTTTAAGAAACAGAAGGCTTTTCAGCCCAGATGCAGACATAGCAGAGAAATGCAGGGGAATCACTACTCCTAGGGAAGCCCTCAGGCCATGGGGGATGGCAGCTGGTGGTAGAACGTCCTGCCCCCAAAGCTGGCTGGAGAATTCTGTGTGGCACCCACAGCTACCCCCATAACCAGGTGTACGTCACTGGTTTTTCCTTCTTTATCTGGCTCCTCCGGCCCCTTCTCTTCCCTTTCTTATCAACTATCTGCATCCAAGTTCTTTTCTCTATTTTAAAGAACTCAAACTAAGAGATTGGGTTTAGACTTTTCTCCACAAAATTATCAATCTTTGCCCCTTTGGGATTCAATTTTATTTATCCCTTGCCCATTTATTCATAAAAGACACAAGAGTCTCAGACTGTGATTCTAAGTAAGTAAATAGAATTCAAGTCTTTCATCAATGAGATCTCATTTATTCTGCAAACTTATAAAAAAATTAATTTTGTGGGATGAAAAACCTAGAATCTCTGAGTGGCAGACCCTTGTAAAATGTAAAATTAGAAATGAATCCACGAATCATATTCCTCTGCATGAAGTCATCGTGACGTGACACCTGCAAACACCAAGTGATGACGCTTGTCTTTCAAGGCTACTTTCCTCTGTCCATGGTTTCACTTTGTCCCTCTTTTTTTCCCAATCCACTCAGTGTATTTTCCTATATTCTATTTTCTTACTTTACTTTTTCTTTCAAAACAAACATTTCCCTTGACATTTTGCTGCTTCCCTTCCTTCAACCTATAATTGTGTCATTTGAGACTTTTTATAACCAGGGCCTCTTTGAATACATTTAGTCCTTTGTCTTTTATTTCAGATTCTGTAGTAGTTTCTTGGAAATGATTTTTTTTATGTTAATACAATGGTTTTCAAGAATATTTCTCAAATACCAGGTTTCAGAAAGTCTCTGTGGATTCCCCAAGTCCATTCTTGATTTCTTAATGTCTTGTTAGTGGGAATAATCTTCAAAAATTTTTTACAAATTGGAGTTTTAAAAAATAAAACGTTTTTTTTGAACCCCATTACCTCATGGCATTGAAAGCCAATTTTGGGCACAGAACTCTCTTAATGTCAATTATATCACAGTAAACCTAGAGGAAAGAGAAGAATCTGAAAGCAAAAACATTCACATGTAAAGGTACCACAATTGTTATTTTTATATAATATCAAGAACATAGCTATGTTATAGAAGCACAGATATGTTGTTGCCTCAAGGTCTTAACCAATAATCAAGACTGTCAGCGAACAGCCACAATCCAGAATCCTGTAAATGAAGATGTGGGATGCTTACTGTGGCTTTTAAAAAAAATTAACATTTTATTGTGAAACTCTTTAAGAGACACATGTAAAAAAAGGGACGTTTTGTGGAAAAAGAAGGATTTCAGAAAGAGATGTGGAAGAGGAGAGGGTACTAAATAGGTACCAAAAGCTAAATGCCTTTCCAGAAGAAAATTTAAAAAAGTATTTAGAAGGGGAAATGTAATAAAGCAGAGTAAATGTCATCAGAATTTATTTTCCCTTTTCACATTTCTTTTTTCCTTTATCCCTTCATTTTTCCAAGTTTTCCACACTACCTTTAATTTCAAAATAATATTTAAAATTAATTGAGTTGTTTAAATCTTTGCTGAGCACTTCCGCATAGCATGAAAACTGAAACAGTTGACTTGAAAGCTACAGAATTTATCTCCTCATTGTCCACCATGTACTAGGATTTCGTTTTTTGAAATCAGTTAAAAGCCTGCCATCTCTAAAGTATTTTCTCATTTGAATAGCCAATAGGCTTGTGATCCATTCTTTTGCACCTTGAATATGTGACCGTTTTGTGGGTTTCCTGCAAGCTTATCTCCTTGCCTTTCCCTTGAATCTATTTCTTTTTTCTCTCACATTCAACCACCTGAGCAGGAACAGGGGTTCAGTTTAGTGTGGCAGTGATGGAGGTGAGTGACTGCAAAATGGAACTTCTAGAGAGCAGAGCTGTTTGGCCACGTGGTTCTCCCCTCCCCAGTCAGTGGCTGGGACATGACAACACAGCAGCTGATGTCCACCATCTTCCTTCTGAGGACCACTGCCCCAGGGCTGGCTGGGTGGTGAGAAGGTTGAATTGAAAGAGAATGTGAATTGCTGGCATCTCATTTAAATGTCCTCTAACCTGAGGTGCTTTGTGAAGTGCGACCTGTATGTGTTTTCCTTTCTAAAGATTTTGCCTCAGCAAATACTGATGCATCTCCCCAAATACCACAAACCATGGAAAAGCCTTGATGTGAGTTTAAAAGGGTTCAGCTTATCACTATAGTAACCAAACTGATTTGCTAAATGGGCTGCAGTATCCAACAAAAGACAGAAAATAAATTGGAGCTGATTTGGTAGGAAATGTCTCATTTTCCAAAACTTGTTACAGTTAATGAGGATGCCAGAGTTTCTTAGCATCCGCAGTGTGACTATTTCTTCCTAATCATGAAACATTGGCATTTCAAGATTCAGTAACTTGGGTGAGGAGGGACGTTGGTGGAATACGTGGCCTTTTTCTTGACACTTCTGAGTTCACAGTTAAATGGTAAAATAGGATTTTTTCCAACCTCTAGATTTATTTAATATTTTTTACATCAAGTGAGGAAAATATCTGTAAGGTAAAAGTAAGCCTTAAAGGAACCAAATATATAAAACCATACCCATTTGTTCCCAATTATTTGTTACCTAATCCATGTTTAATGCTAAGCCAAATCTGTATTCTGCAGCCTTTACAATTTAATTAAATGCTCCCTTCTATTAATTAGAGAACTACTAAGCCATTATTGATTACCAGCTTTTTGCCATGCAGGCTGTATTCTGGGTCACATAACAGTGCCAGAGAAGTGTCCAGGCATCCCTCTTTTCCATACCAAATGCTGGGCTGTTCCCTCACATGCTGTACTGTACTCTCTCTGGTACAACATCTGTTGACTTAAGTCAGACCATTTTGTTTAACCATACATATTTATTTAAAATGAACCTTGGACTCTGATAAGGTTGCTGTTGTCAGTGTGAATGTTATTTACTTTCAAAATGTTAAGAAAGTTGGTTTCTCTGATTTTTAGTTTGGAAGAAGCCACACTCCCCATACAACAGAAGACCAAAGGTCTGGCTTCTCTGCAGAGCACTGCCAGCTCTGGACTAGGGTCTCTTTGCATCCATCTTTGGCTAAACTTTTCTGACATGATCTACATCCAAGTTCCCATCCACTTTCTCTTAGTAGTACATTTTCTCAGACTCAGAGCTCTCATGAATAGCGGGGCTCAACACACTGTACCTACGCTTTTTTTTTTCCTAAAACAATTATATGTTCAGAGCAATCTTGCGCTAAGCACATATGAATGATGCCAAAAAATAAATAAATAAATATTGTTGATGTTAACCCAACACACTTGCTTCCACTACATGTTCTGAATGTTTTATTTATCTCTGTGATACTTACTATTATTATTTTCATTGATCTGTACCAGGACTCCTACTATTATTTTAGGACAACAAAAATATTTGGAACAGCACTGAGAAACAGTGTCAATTTGCCAGTGTTGATAGATATAAAGTTACATACAAAAGGGTTTTTTTTCTAGTATCACTTTATACTCAAAAATTCAACATGATTCAAAAATGTTTTGTCTTGAAAGTGACACAATAGAATAATGTAATGTTTCCTTTGTGTTGATTATAATAGCAATAAAAATTATAGCATGCTCTTTGTTTTTTATTCAGTTATTTAATAGTAGATGGCATTTTGTTTTTCAGCAAGAGATTTATTGAAAATTGAATAGCTTTTTTGAAAATTTAGTAGTAGTTTAAAACTAAACAAATGATCTGTTTAGGTTTTTTAAAGGGTAAAAAATTAAGAGAAGGTAATAAATCTCTTATGCAGCCCAAGGCTTCAGTATTTATGAACTCTAACAGATATTTAGGCAAAGTTAATTCCAAACACAACAAATATGAACAGTTATAAATAAAAAAGCAGTTTTACTTGAAAAAAATGTACTTGTTTAATCTAATCAGTTGGTTATAAAAATCTGTAAAATGTATTCTCTCAGCCAGAGTAAATGCTTCACATTTGTGGCTGGACCTTGATGAGTGGCAGTGTTTTGAGTGGCAATACCAACATGTTGGTGAGGTTGTGCTTTTCAGAGAAGAGGAAATGTTCCTTGTTGATGAGTGGGTGGTGCTTCAGGAATGTGCTAATGGAGTGGCAGAGATTCTTCTAAGGACAGTTTTGAGAGAAATAATGCCAGGTGTGAAAGATACTGAATTTTCTGTCTCCTTTAACAAGTGATTTTATTGCTACCATATAAGTATCTAAGAATATACTGTGGCCCTATGGGAAAAAAATGAAAACTTGACAGTTAATTTCTGTATACTAACCAACAGATAGTAAGCTGGTAGGAGATAGATCTGTGGTATGTGCTCTTTGTTGTCTCTGAACTGGTTTGCCTCCTACACTTCATGCTTTATGGGAGGCTATGAAAAGAACCCAGTTTTCTTCTTATGATGCAGCTGCCTGAGGAAGGCTCTTGGCCATCTTGTGGACTCTGATTTGGCTTCTGGCTCCCCTCACCTTCTGGAGGGTAGACTCCTGGTGAAGATGATTGACAATGCTGCCCCAGAGTTTGGTAGACACAGTCCCTGTTCTTTGATTCTTATGAAGAAACTGCAGAATGCCAGGCCAGCCTCAGGGATATCATGAAAAACACTGGAAATACAGAGTATCAAGAAATAGCATATTCAGATTTACATCTTATACATGGAGAAGAATCAACTTTAAACATAAATGGATTAGTTTAATGAGGGCATGGGGTGATCCAGGCAGAAGCACCATAAGCAGATACTTCGTAACAGAGCTCGTTCTTCCTAAGGGCCGTGAATTAAGTGGTCAAGGCACTGCACATCACCATTCAGTGGGCAAGGCATTTAAAGACCGGCTAGCATAGGTAAGTGAAAAAGGTTATTTTAAGGTAAAATTCATTTTGACTGTAAATTGACACCTAGTCTCTGGAGCAACAGTGAATGCAATTCCTTAAATATTTGAACATATTAATACAGAGAAACTTATTTTGTCTTAGTACATATGTGCCCTCTCTGAATCACCACTCCTGGCTGGCCAGACAGATGCAAGATCAAGGTGGATATAACCATAATTCTCACTACAAATGATCTGTTTAGGTTTTTTAAAGGGTAAAAAATAACGATAAGGTAATAAATCTCTTGTAAATCTTAGAAATCACTACACTTATGAAATCTACTCTGTGTAAATTAATCCTTCTTGAATTCATTTTTTAAATAACACTTTTCACACATTTATTGTCAATGGTGACATTGAAGTAGACCAAAGGAGATCTCTATTAGAATCACTTATTAATATATAGTGCACCCAAACTGGTGTTCAAATCATGTTTCTTACATCAAGAAACTGTTTTAGCCAACATGTTTGATGTGATCTAACAATATTTAGTAGTATTTCTGCCTCACCTAGCATAGGATGTCAATATATGTAGAGCCAATTGGAGAGTTCTCTGATCTTTGGCAGTTTTAAAATGGAGTTGTTTATTGTCTATCATTTTTAATCATGTAATTGAAAGACTAACTAGCTAGGGAGACTCAAGATTTAAAGGCCTAAGTATGGCTGTTGAAATGCTGATGTTTTGTAATCTAACCCAGTGAAACTTAATTTCAGTGGATGAAAATACCATCAGAATAAATGCATGGGAGCTACAAAATAAAATGGTAATAAAATTATTGTTTTATCTAAGCTTTTCAAAAAGTAAAAATTAGAAACATTCCAAAATGTTTCTTAAGTGGTTATTATACATTATAGCATAAATGCAAGTTTTTCTGGAAACACATTTTTTCCCCAATAATTTCCATCTCTTTATTTATAGGAGATTGTTATTATTATGAATAGAATTGAATTTAAAACATTTAAGGATCACTGTAGATAACACTGTTAACATCATGCTCATTAGAAGGTAAGGGGCTAAAAAAAGTCACATGGGTAAAACAGATAATTTTTCTATTAATGGTTTTTCTAATTTATTGATGGTTGCCAGATTATGATGAAACATATCATTTGCTTAAATTTAAAAAATTCTTTTTATTAGATATTGGTTTTGGTGATTTAACTTTTTATTCTAGATTATGAGCTTCAATAAATTAATATATTTCTTTATATTATAATGAAAGTGATTTCTTTTTAATGAACCAGCTGTTTAATTGCAGGGTCTACCATTTGCTAGCTCTGTGACCTTGGACAACTTACTCAAACTCTTATTCTCTGTGTGTCTCAGTTTACTCATCTGTAAAACCAGGATAATAATAGTTCCTACCTTTTACAGTTCTTAAGGATTCCATGAGTTAACATTTTTAAGGTACACAGAGTAGGTCTCTGTGTTTGTTAAATAAATAAATAGTGTACGTGTCTGTCTAATAAAGTAACTGTTCTTCCCATTTTCATCATTTCCTTCCTGCCTGCCTCCCTCCCTGTCTCTCTCTTTCTTTACTTTACCTTTCTTCTTTCCCTCTTGTTTCTTCCTTGCTTCTTTCACCACATCAGAAGGCCACAATAAAGTTTGTGTTGAGATAATTGTTTTATTACTTTATTGGCTAATGGAGAACTACATGATTTTACTCCCCATATACAGTTTACCTCTTTTCTCTATTTTTGTGCTATATATCTTTTTTTTGGTATCATAAGGAAACACTGTTTCTGTGGAAAATATGTAAATAAAAATCTGGACTGAAAAGTTCAAGGTTTATTTCATAATGAAATGATCATGTAGATAACAGTAGGAGAAAAGAACAGGTTGACGTTTACTGGTATTAGGAGTCAGAGTCTGTTTTTCAGAGCTAGTTTGAAGGTAATGGTGCCTAGAATGTCCTAATAAAGATAATGGGCCAGCATGATTCAGGAACTTTCCTTTGGGGACCTGATATTGATCACCAAAGATATGATGCTTCATTGAAACCACTTCAGCTATCACCTTATTTTAATGGTGAATGTTAACGCTAACGTTAGAGTGAGTTAGGTATCCTGGCTCAAGCATCAAGGTAAAGAAGAAAAAAGAGAAGAAGCAGGGACACGTATTAGACTAGACATCAGCAGTCTCTGTACAGAATGCACATTTGAAAGACTGTCAGAAAGATGCTCATTAGGTGGACGCAACGGGCTAACTTTGGAGGGGCATGGGGATGTAGGGTGGGATAGTCCTAGGGACTGGGGTCAGGGAGAGGCAAAGGAGGCTGGGTAGGGATGATAGTGGGTACTTGGTGGGTGGAAGCGGAGGGGCCCAAAGAAATTTGACCATTTCCCAAGACTGCTCTGGCTCTGAGACTACTTTCTGGACAACCCACATTTTGAGAACTGCTTGACAAGCATCTTTATAAATTAGGATGTATGATACATATTCGAAATCGTGCTTAAGGGAATAGGCTCTTGGCTAACTAGTATTCAAACTGAAGAGAGAACAGACTGAATTATAATGCCTCAGGGACGGTACATCCCATTCACTTCACAGTACGTTAAAGCACCCCTGACAGAGGCTCAGCTTTAATCTCTGGTTCAGCTAAATAGCAATTTTACTTTGCCTTCAGAATGCACAAGATCTATGGAATTTCAAAGAGACTTTAAAGTCGCCCTCAATGCTAGCTTATTTGTCTCTTTATGTTATCACTTAGACATGAGGCATTTCCATTTTCTTTTATGCAGGATGCTAAAATAGATAGCTTTTAAATCTGATCTTTATTCCTGTCACTAAATGTTCTTCTATATTATATGCTTTCATTTTATACATTACTGAATTTGTATATACATATATATACAACTTGAAGAAATTAACTTTTATAGTAAATTTATGATCCTTATATATTATTTACCTATTTTATTTTATATAAGTCAAATTTGATTTTCTCCTCAAAATATTTTTCATTTCTCCCTAAAGAGATGTAGGCATTCATTAACTTTTTCATTCAGTATCCATTTTTCAAATATTTGTTTGGCCCAAAATATATCAAATATGTATAAGGAGATGGACCAAGAAGGATTTGTTCCTACTTCCAGGTATGTGTCCATTTGGAGAGATAAAAATCTGTAATAACACAGAAGAAAATTTTAAATCTTTTATAGAAACAGTAAATATGTGAATAAAAGTGGATTCAAAGGATAAAAATACATTTAGTTATCGTATAAGAGGAAGAATCTTAATTTAATACAGGCTTTACATTTCAAATCATTTTTACATTCAAAGAATTTCAGTTCATTTACCTTCTTAAAAGGAAGCTAAATACTCTGAAGAGACATTTTTCTTCATTCTTTTTTACACTGTTTAGTATTTTTTTATTCTTTTTATTATAAAAGACTTATCTGTGTACAGAAGTACAGTTTATAGTACAATCAATACTCACTTACCAATGATCAACTATGTTCCTTCTCCCAACATTTTTTCCCATATCCCCCAACCTTATTATTTTAAAGTAAATTCTAGAATCAGAATTTCTTTTGTGAATACTTAAGCAGGCACCTCTATGAGAAAAGGTTTTTTAACATTACCAGAATATCATGATATTCTGATTATTAAAGTTAATAATTTAAAGCAAATTGCAGAAATCATGTAATTCCATCTGTAAATACTTCTGTGTATATTTCTAAGACACAGAATTTAAAAAAATGTAACAATACCATTATACCACCTAAAAAATAACAGTAATTTTAAAAATATCTTATAAGTTCAGGTCAGTATTCTAATTTTCTTAGTTTTCTCATGAAAGTTTTTTACAGTTACTTTGTTCTAATCAAGTTCTGAAGATCTATATTGCACCTGGTTGATAAGATTTATAGGTCTGTCCCATTCCCCACCCCCAACTCCTCACCCAATTTCTTTGTTGAAGAATATGTATCATTTGACCTGTAAAATTCCTCCCTATCTGTCTTTGGTTGGTCGCACACTGGTGATGTCTTGTACCATATTACTTTGTGCTCTGCATTTCCCTTACCATTGGCCTCAGAAGCTTGATTGGTTTAGATTTTTTGGCAAGAATTCTTCTTAGGTGATGCTGTGAACTTATGTGCATTATATGAGGAGGCACATGGTGTTGAGTTATTCTTTTTATCATGGAAGAGTGCTGAGTAAGTTTAGGTATTATCTGCTTCAGCCATCCAATTATGAAGTTGCCTATTACCTTTTCACCCAATGGTGTTAGCAGCCATTCATTATTACAATGTAGGTCCATTATTCCACTCATATTGTACTATGGCAGTGTTCTGATTCCATCACTCCTACTGACTGTATAAGCTCTAAGTCTTCAACAAAGAAAAAAATTTCCTTCAATTGTTTGGTTTTTCTGAAATATAGTTTGTAAGAAAGGTAGAATATTTAGTGATTATTTTCCTTTATTTACCAGTTGTAGAATAAAGACTTGCCCTAGCAGTCTCCAAAACTAAACAAGATGTTTTTCCTATCACTACAAATTCCTGTTTTTAAAAAACATATTTGAAACATCATGTTTCAATCTTTTGTTATTTTTGATACTTTGTTGTTCTATTTTTGGCTTGCAGGATTCTATTCATTTGCTTCTGCTTTATTTTTACCTGAATCCAGTGGCTGTTGAACGCTTCCTTGCATTCTGGTGTCACAAGATGTCCCCACCTCATCCAGTACACTTCTTGTTCTATATTTGGAATCCATTATTTCTCCAATTAGAACTGACTTCTTTTCATGGAAAATGGTTCTTAGACACCAAACTTCAGGCTATACTTGTCATTGTTGTTGGGTTTGTTACTGCTTCTAGGATAGTGAGTTTGTGAAGCAAAGAAAAAAATTTTTACAAGCATGTGATGATATTTTTAATTCAAATTTAAGGTTATAGATTTCTTATTTAGTTTTTTGATTCTATATCTCTTTTCTCAAAGGCTGAAAATTTTGCTTCCAAATGACATTAACAAAATTACTTATTTGCTTTATATTATACATTATATTATGTGCTGTATGTACTATATATAGTAGCTTCAAAATAATGCCCATATAATTACTACCAATATATTGAATATTTAAAAAAATTTATTTCCAGTTCTTTTTATTATTAGGCTATAGTTCATTAGGGACATACATGTAAATACTATGTTTTAAACTTGCTAGAAAACAATCAGATTCTTTGGTCTATTGTTTTTATTTCTTTTTGTTTTTAAGTTGTAGGAATTACTTTTTAAATTTGATATTATTTTGGTTATGTTTATGCAAAATGTTTACATGGCCCCAAAGTAAAACCTAAAACAGAAGTTACACTGCAAGAAGTCTAACATCCATTAATGACCTTTTCTGTCCTTCCCTCTCTTATGGGAAATAATTTTTATTCGATTTTGGTTTATTCATCAATTTTTGAAATATAAATCATTATGTCCACAAATACTCATTTCCCTCTTTCTTTAATAAAAGGAAGAATTTTATAAATACAGTTGTGCATTCTATTCACTTTTTCTAGGATTGCCATCAATTAGAAATGTAATGCAATTCTTATACTTTATAATGTATACTTACATATGTATTTTACATACTTAGAACATTGTTATTATTAATACTTGATGTTAATAAGTCATTTTTTCTAATGACATCAAGTTTCTAAATTTTCTTAGTCCTTTTCTAAGCATCAAGCCATTTAATGTAATAAGAATTCATACGTTATTCACATACACTTTGATTTTGTTAAAAGGTATCCAATGAAGGGCAGATGTAAAGAGAACTATGATATTAACCCATTTTTATTGAAACTTAAAATTCAAGAAAAACTATGCATTTATGTAAATTTCATAAAAAATGGATTCTAAGAAATGGATTTTTTCATGGATTGAAATATTTTTATCCCTTTAAATGAAAGACTTGGGAACATATAATAGATGCTTGATTATAGCTAAAATGTTTGGTAAAAATGTTGGAAATAAAATTCAGTGAGTAGTGAAGTAGTAAATTATTGCTTTTTGAAATTGCAAATCTTTTAATTGGTCACAAGCTAGAAACTGGACCTTGTCCAACAATTAATGAAAATATATTCTTTTGAAATTTGGATAAAAGTGGGTGTGCAATTCTCAGCTGTACATGGAAGTTTCACAAAAATCATAACACATCTTTCTAAAAAAAAGCTCTGCTTTGAACTGATCAGAGGCTAAACCAATTTACTAAGTTTACTGCTGCCCTCAAAATAACACAAACAATGAGAAACTAAACAAGGAAAAGTAACCTTGGCCTGCAGGATGCACTGCATGTTTACTTTCTTATGGCTATTCAGAAAGCATAAGAAATAAGGTTAGATTTCAGAAAAATTTGATACTCATCAAATTTTGAGCCATGAACATTGGTCATATTTGTAAAATAAAAACATTTTTTCTCTGTTCATAGAAGACATTTATTAAAAGTGGAAAGAATAAGTGAGTTACAGAAAAACCAAAAAGTGAAATGATCATATAAAAAGTGAACTTTTACACCTAACCATGATGTACTTTAAACCAGACTAGAACCACATCCTCATGTGATGTATTCTATATTTTCATAATTTTATAATAAGAGAATTAATTTTTATTTAGTTGATACAGATTGTAGAAGTGCATGGCCCAAAGGACTGTTCAGATAATGAAAGAGGGAAGGAAGAAAATAGGAAAAAAAGATCAAAAGTGTTCTAGACATTTTTAAGACTAAGAGAATTGAATGTAGGGCATGCTTTGGGGGAGCTTATAATATAAAAGAACATAAGTTGGAATGAACTGGCTTAATATATAGGGGAAGGAAATATTATTTGATTTTTGTGATTTTTTTCCCTTACATATTTGGAGGAATTAACTTTATTACTTGATTCACAAACTTGAAGGTTGCTGGGTTGATTCTAGAGAGAGCTTTCAGTTAGAAGCTCACCGGTGTTACACAGACCAGGTCACATGGGATTCTGTTAGAATGCTAATATTTTTATCTCCTTTGCAAAGTGTGTGTGTGTGTGTGTGTGTGTGTGTGTGTGTGTGTGTGTGTACAGACACGATTGGTGCCCTGCGCTTCCCCCTTGTCCCTCATTACTCTAGGACACAGGATTGGTTAGATCAGTCAGGACCTAGTTCTGAAACTGGGTTTGAGTGGGATTCAGTTAGGATGGAGGAGGTGGGCATGGCAACCAGCCATGCCCACTACAAATATATTACTGCTCCCAATGACATTTTAAGTTTAGCAAAAATGAATCATTTCTGGCCCACATTTTCTCCTTTTCACAAATGCTTATTCTAATATCATAAATGTAAAGTCCTTTTAAATTTAGTTGAGAACACAAATCAATCTTTCAGAAGGAGGAAGCTAACATGAATGCAAAGTCAATTCTCTTTGAAATAGGAAATCTTTACTTGGATGTGGATGTTGTGGTTTTTGAATTCATATTTACAAAGGAAAACTTATAAGGGCTCAGTATTAACCTTTAGCCTAGTTTCTGAACTAGGTCAGAAATAGGGTGTTTTATTTCTAATTCCTAGGAGGAATTCAAAGAATTTAGAGCTATAGGTAGACAACATTTGGGGATTGTGGTTAAAGAAGCCCCCTTTTCAACGCCTTCAAAAAGTTATTTTTCTATTTGGTGTGATTATTCATACCAGAAATAACTCTTGGGCCCTTCCCATAAACAGCAAAATGATTATCTAATTATGTGGTCACCGTACTAGGAAATCCCAATGGGCTTTTTGAATACACTCTTAGTACTTTTATGTCACTACTTCTCAGAGGCAAGAGAGAGTTCAAACTGTGTCCTTCCTATAGCCCTTGGATTGCTTCACTCCTCTCTCATGGAGATCACATTGGCATGAGTGACTAGCTGTCGTTCTGCTGATTTTTGAGATAGGTGGCATTCTCTGAAGAAGGGTTTTCGTCTGTCATCCCTCTATTGCTTTCTCAGTCTGGTCCCTTAAGCATTATGTTTACCTGCAGTCTTTGAAGTTTTTATCATGTGGATAGTGCTCATTCTTACTTCTTGGAGTTTATATATTCTTTCCCTACATGTTAGAGGTACTCATCATGGACATGTGGGAAGAGAGGGAAAAAGAACCAAAAGTCTGGGCTATTGCTTAACTCTTAGAATTGACCAGAAAAGAAATTTAAAGGGTGGAGGACAGAGTTTAGTGAAGAGAAGAATATAATGTATTCCATGTATGAAGGTCAGCTTAGAGAGAAGATGTGGAAAAACAGTCTCAGAAAAGTTGTTTCCCCCAAGTTGGAAGACATTTAGAAACAGTGCAATTTCATTATCAGCATCAATCACCATCACCATCATTGCTCTCATCCTGGAAAAGAATCAATAACTGGACTTTTATTTTGTTTAGAATTGTGCTATTTGCTGGACATTTTTGCCATAATGAGTTATCCTTGAAAAGGGTATTTCCAGTAGCTGTTATTGAAACTGTAATGGTGACACTCACAATGATGAAGGTTACAGTATACTAACTACTGAGTGTATGGAAACAGATTCATCCATGAAAGAAAACAATAGGTTGCAGGTTGGTACAGGAAGTGAGTTTGCAAAAGTGATTAAGCGAAAAGGTTTGTATTTCTGTGAACATTTATTTAAAATATAGTAGAAGCTCTGCTCTCCAGTACAATTAGAACTAGCTATTTGTTAATTATTCTGAAAGAGTTGGTGAAAATAAGGGAATCATGCTTTAACATAAGATATCCAAATTACTACAGACAACAGATTGGGTTTCCTTTTTGTCTCTCTTACACAAACCACATTTGTAATATGCTAAATGGGTACACAAGGCAGTGTACAGAATGTACTGTACAAGAAATTGGGGATGACAGAAAGAGCTGTGTGACAAGATCCCTTGCCATTTGGACTTCATATCTAGCTAGACATACAATACATACATGATGGATGTTAAGTGGGAATTTTTCCCTACAGGACAATTGAGAGCAAAGGATATTAAGTGACCACATATTATAAAGAGACACATGACTCTATGCAGAACATGCTGAAGGTGACCACGGTCCATACCTACGTGCACACACGGGGATCTCAGTCACCATCCATTTTGAATTTAGGGAAGGAGTCATGTCACGGAGATTTATTGGAAGATAAGGGGGTGGGGGGAGGCTTCGTTGAAAAGAGTCGCTGAGTGGGAGTTCTGGATATCAGTCTAATGATGGAAGGAAACACCCTCAGCAACAGGAGTACTCCAGCGGGGAAGCTGGATCTCTGATTCCAAAAAATGTGTTCTGGGCTGCCAAAAATTGAGGACCTGTTGCCCAGGGCCAGGAAGGGAGGTGGAAGAGCAGCCATGAGTCCTAACCATTTGAGAGACACGAAAAATGGGGCATGCCCTTTGCCTAATGAAGTCTGTGGGTGAAAAGCATCTTGATGTCTAAGCAGGTGGAGAGAATCATGGAAGGACAAGGGTGCCTGAGTGCTTCTGTGGGTCACAGGGACCCTGTGAATGTAGGCAGGATTGAATCATCCCAAGGGCTTCCTACACATGCAAGGTGACACAGGCAGGAAAAGGTGGAAGTGTACCATCAGAGATGTCCGGAGAAGGTGGGGAAGTCATCAGGCAGTGGGTAGCACTCATGCTACAAGGCTGCGTTTGCAGGCCCTCAGAGAGGACATCTCCAAGGAGCCTTCCTTGGAGTGATGGAAAACGCAAGCATGCAGGGAGGCGTCTACTACCCTGGGCAGTGCAACACTTCACTAGACAAAATCCTTTCTGTCTGTCACCTCTTCTTCCTCCTGCCACTCCATCCTGAAGGAACCAGAGGCAGAGGGAGAATAGAGGAGAAGGGATGGAAGATTCAGGTGAAAAGTGAAGATACTGATACACCTTCCCTTCTCTACTTCAGGTGTAAGCTGGTGAAGGTGGAAGCCTTAAACTGGAAGAGTTTAAAGTTGTGATTTTTAAAAATGGAAATGAACTAACTCATACTGTTAATATCTGAAAGTGAC